>NC_142104.1:9880000-10142500 GCF_056152115.1 Neolamprologus brichardi | reverse complement strand
ACTAATTTAAGTAAACTTCTGAATTGAATTGCATCATCTTTTTGAAATAGTACATTGGCTGTTGAAACGTAGAGGAAATAGCCTATTGGTTTTATCTGGATTTTTCCTCAGGATACATCATGCAGTCAGGGTTGGGCATATGAGCGCCAAACCAGCATGGGAAGACTTGAACACAATGTAAAGGGTCTTTCCAACAGGAAAAGCTTTGAGAGGTGTCTAAACGGTAACAGGCACTTTACAGTCCCACATCAGAGGGAAGAAAAAAAAAAGTCTAGGTTGACCTATGATGTTAGCCATTTTCACCTTGGCACAGACCACCTGGAAAAGCAATGAGTTAACCACATTTATGCAGCTTCCCCCACACACATTAGGTTAGGAGCAATTCTGCTGCCACTCACAGACCTCAATGTTTTTTAGTTTTAGAAATGTGTTAAATGAATTAATTTTATTCAATAGGGACATTTTTAAAAAGTAGCTCTTCATTGTTGTGTATTGTTTAGTTAAGTAAAAACTGCTGCCAGTGTAGTATGTGTGCTAGCTTATAAAAATCACAGAAAGAAGAGATCATCTGTGAACTAAACACTAAATACTCACTCAGCACAATGGGTCCAGTCAAGGGTCAAGTGAGTAATCACTTACTGGAGCTGATATGGTGGAAACAGTAACAGGAACACACAGAGTGACTTCAAAATGGGAGGGTGTTCCTGGTAGTGATTAGTATCCACCAAATCAATCCAAGAAAAGACGATCTGTGAATGGGCATAGGGTTATAGGTGTCCCAACACTTTGTTTGTGGTCGAACCAGGCTTCGCTTCCTCAGATTTTTTTCCTTCATTGCTTCCATTGCAAATATTCTTTTCTGCCGCAAAGATGAATTGAGATTGGACTGGATTGCGATCTGGTGACTGTGGAGGCCACTTAAGTACAGTGAACTCATTGTCTTGTCCACAAAACCAGTTTGAGGTTGCTTGAGTTTTGTAACGTGGCATGTTATGCTGCTGGAAGCGACCATCAAAAGATGAGTACAATGTGGTCATAAGGGAATGGCATGGTCTGCAAAAATAGGATATTTAAACTATGTCCAGCTGGTACCAAGGGGCACAAGGTGTCATGAAAATACCCCCACCCTGATACATCACCACTAGCCTGACCTGGTTATATAAGGATGGATGGATCCATGCTTTCAACTTAAAAAAAAAACTCTGACTCTTCAGACCAGGCAACATTTTTCCAGTCTTCGATTTTAGCAATGCTGTGGATGTTTTAGCCTTACTGCTTTAAGGTTTGATGTTTTGTGTGTTCATCTGTTTGTGTGTTCTTCACATCTTAGTTGTTACAAGTGGTTACTTACTATCAGCTCAGAGCAGTCTGGCCATTCACCTCTGTCCTCTGGCATCAACAAGGTATTTTTGCCCAGAGAATTTCTAGTCGCTGGATATTCCCTACTTTCTGGACCATTTTCTGTAAAACCTGGAGATGGTTTGAGGGGAAAAAATCCTAGTAGATCAGGACCTGAAACATTATATAACCTGTCACCAACAGCCATGTCACCTCTAAAGTTATATAGATCATCTTTTTCCCCCATTGATGATGCTCAGATAGAGATTCAGCAGGTCATCTTGACCATGTCAGCACACCTAAATGTACTGTGTTCCTACTATGTGACTGGCTGATTAAATATTTTGATTAACAAGCAGTTGAATAGGTTTACTTAATAAAGTAGCATAGCAGTGCCATTTTGACCTAAAAACACAGGAATATGATTTTTGTCCCTGTTGCTTGGACCTATACCCACCTAAACATGTCCCAGTGCAGTCCACATACACCCCTTCATAGCAAAGCTATTCCCTGCCATGTGGCATGTTGAGTGATGTTTGCTCACAGGCTGTTGCCAGTGCCAGAAGTTTGAGGTGCTTTGGGCTGCGAGGCTTTGAGTGTGACCTCATGTTCCATTCTGTTTCTATGCTGTTGTGCCTCGGCTCTCCATCCTCCTGGGCTGACACTTCACTGTAGCTCCAACAACTGCTGTGGGACTTTGAACATCTGTAAGCCACATTTCTAACTCACTCAGCCACCTCTGCATAAAACACACGCTGTCTGTGTTTTCTGTTGAGACTGTAAGATTGTGTTCAAAATACTTTGGTCAATCTTAGTACATATTTATTTAGTGTAATCCACAGCGTGCATATGTGGAGCATGATGCAAATATGTAAAATAGTGTGCCAGCTTTATTCAGAGAGAGAGAGAGATATGATTTTAACATGCATGATTAATGTTTATATGCTACACACCAGTCTCTGCAAAGCACACGCCTTTTTTACTGATGATGTTGCCTTCAGTTGCCCTCATATTTCTGCGATAGAACCAGGGTAGGTCAATCACGACTGAACTGCTGCTGCTCTTCTCAGTCAGTCATGTGATTCAACAGTTCTATTTCTTTTTGTTTTGTCGTGTGAGGAAAAAAAAATTGCGAAAACCTTTGTAGTGAATTCAGCAGAAAAAATGTTTTATTAAACGCCTTATGTTTATTGACTTCTCTTTCATGTCAGTTCTTTTGTTCTGTCTTTGTAGTGGCAAAAGATCTCTGTGCATCATCATTTGTGAGCGATCTGAGATGTCAGAGGTGTCCTTTTGATGTGGAGTGCAGACCTCATACGAGGCACCACCTGTGCAGCTCTCATAGTGTGCCTGTGGATGTTTTAGTGTGCTTGCATATGTGTGAATAACTGCGTGTGGGTGTAGATCTTAGCCTGTGTTAGTATGGGAAAATGCCTGTGTGCGTAATTAGTACTATGTGTGTATGTAATCAGCCACCTCCAGAACCTGTTCCAGAGGGATCGGAATGGGCGTTGAAACATCAGCCGTTCTTATGACTCTGGTAATTGCGACAGTCTGATCCTCATTGGCAGTGTGTGTCACTGCCTTTGATCCTTGTGATACCACACACAAGTTTGCCAACACACAGTTTGCGACACATTAATTCAGATGCACACACTTTCAAAAAGGTTCCTTTAAAGTCCCTGAATCTCTGTGTTGTTGCCTTGTATGTCATCATACATCAAGCAGATGACCTCAGTTGTAGTCAATGAGACAGAGAATTAAGTCAATGTGCATAAAGATTATAGTGATCATGCCAGCAGAGCTTAGTAGTCACTTAACAAAGTCGAAGTGGTATCTTCCATGTTAGGTCATATATTTTAGTGAATTCCCATCCAAGAGAGACCGTAGGAGTTATATCTCAAAATGAAACTGATTCAGTTTTTAAAATTTGTTATTTGGCTGCTGAATGTTTTTGCATCTAAAAACTGGCAGCGCAACAAAAACAAAAAAGTGTGCACAGTCACACAAAAACGAATATTTTGATTTGTATGTTATGTATGATCAGAGAAAAGAAAACATATGTATGGATTTTTTGTAACCCAGGTATCCAAAGTCTCAGTCAGATTTAGTTTCCTATAATATATATGTATATGCTAATGAATGGTATTAAACTGCACATTTGCATATTCACTGTCACTTTCTGTTTAAACGTGATATCATATCGAAAATGTTTTGTATATAAAATATGAAAGTCACCACCGATGAAACAAGATTTGTTAGGCATTCCTCTGGTCCATTTGATTTGCTCATACAGTTAAAGTCAAGTCAGTTATTATGTCTGACTAATAAACATAAACATAAACATATTAAAATACTTAGTTAACTATTGTACAAAGTTACCTAGACTTACTGCAACAATGTTTTCCATGTAATTGTAATATACATACGTGTTTTTTTGTACATGTACCCATATCTGGGTCAGGCTTTTATCTCCCATCAGTGTCATCTGGAAGAAGCAGTGTGACAGATTTTTACTCACTTATTAATGCTTGTTAACTAATTACTAGAAAATCCCAGATTAATAAGAATACTCATATATTTGTAACATGTTTACGCCACTGTGTTTCCTCAAATGCAAACAAGACCCATAAATAGACTGTGCCCTAACATTTTAAATGAGGCTGGTTTGTTTGTGTTGAACATCTACAAATGATCTTTTAAACATGCCATTGGTTGAACTTCTCTAAAGTCACTCCAAGAAACAGCCAGAATGAGACTACCTGGGGACAATTCCTGAAGAGCTGCTAATGAACAGAGGAAGTGAGACAACAAACAAGTGTTTTCTTCTTTAATTCTCATGGCCTTGCCTGTTTGATATAAGATGTATGCCAAGACCCTTTGTGGTTTAATGCAGTGGAGAGGGGAAACTATAAAAAGAGCAGCTATTAGGCAGAGCTTATATTTAGTATGTAAGTAAGAGTAACACTAGCTCTGTAACATGCGGTCTTTTAGGGAGAATGGGAGAATAAATAGAGGCAGCAAAACCTTTATATGCGTGTTTCACTTTCATCAGAAAGCAAAGAACATGTGTTGCACGCTAATCAGTGCAACTTGTTCCCTTCATCTCCATTTTCTTCTGGAAAAAAGCCTTTTTTGTATTGATCTTCTCTCTTTCACAGTCTCTAGCACTCAGCTTAAGAATGACTGTTACAGAAAATTGCAGTTATTTTTCCTCTTATACATGATTATGTAAATGCGTTCATTAAGATTGATTAATCCCATTATAACTTAATGTTGTCTTTACTTCCTCTTGCCAGATTTAGTCTCTAGCAGGTCAGTAAAGTTTTTGCTCTTCTATTATCTCGCTTAGTATGATTCCCAGCTTTTCTGTTGTCCATTATCTGCTTTTGGTTTTCACTAAAAGCCACGCAGTGTACATTCTTAGAAATACAAGGTACCTCCCGGACACAGACCCACATACACACACACATCCCTCCGTCAATCAGCCTTTGCCATCCTCTTTGCTGCCACCTCCTCCACCACAGGGAAAAGGTCCTGCTGATTAGAACAGGGCTCTCACTGAGTGCCATCCATCATCATCTAACCTACTGATCCTCCCTTCTGATTACTCCATCTCTCTCTCTCTCCCTCTCACACACACTCCTACATGCAGACATATAAAAGTAGCACACAGACACAGGTACAATATCTGAACGTTTCACATTGATTGAATCTGGATTAATTAGCTATGAGGTAATCACTGGCTGTAAACAAGGCTGTATGTCAGAAGAGTTGACATTTAGTCGACACGAGAGAGAAAGAAGGAAGCAGGATGTTGTGTGTGCCCGTGCCTATGTGTTTGTATTGAGGGCAGTGCTGCTGCTGTTAGAAGGTCTGTTTGAGGCCTGTTTGGTTGTAAAAGCAAGCTGACAGCTTTGTTAACAAGTCCGAGCAGATGAGAGGGATTACTTTATTCCATGGCATGAGGATGGTATTGAGCAGACAGCCCTTAGTTAGCTATGGATTTGTCGGCTTCAAGTGATTCACTTGTGATTTTTCATAAATTTGTGTGTTACAGAATACTAGGCTGTCCTAACTGTCACCATTAGTTGCAGTTATGTTCCAGGTAATGCTGTGGCATGAAACACAATAATCCTTTGGAAAGCTGCATTTTGAAACAAGATTGTATTTAATGGAAAAGGAATTTTTTTCTTTTCTTATTAGATGAATTAAATGTCATGATGAAATACTGGCAAAATGGTATCTTTCTAGAAGGTACAGTTTGGCTCTGTGGTATTTATATATTAGGTATGTTTTAGCTCATGCCTGTTTTTGAATTTACAAAACACTGAGGTGCAACAACAATAAATGGCTAAAGTGCTATTGTCTTGTATCCCTCGCTTCAACCCCAACCGGTCATGGCAGATGGCTGCACCTCCCTGAGCCTGGTTCTGCTGGGCGTTTCCCGTTAAAAGGGAATTTTTCCTTCACACTGATGCCAGCTTGCTCATAGGGGGTGGTCTGATTGTTGGGGTTTCTCTATATTAATGTAGGGTTTTTACCTTACAATA
Organism: Neolamprologus brichardi; assembly: GCF_056152115.1. Lineage (NCBI taxonomy): Eukaryota > Metazoa > Chordata > Actinopteri > Cichliformes > Cichlidae > Neolamprologus > Neolamprologus brichardi. Next base: position 10,136,609 of record NC_142104.1, on the reverse strand, counting down.
TTAAACATCTCGAAGTGATTATGACAGAAGTATAGGTGAAATCAACAATGATGGAAAAAAAAAATAAGGTAGGTAAGTCTGAAAATAGCAAAATACAGCAGTACTTGTGCAACTCTATTGCACAAGTATTGGTCAGTATTTCCATTTACCCAGTGCATGAGACTTCTAATCTATTGTCTCCTATTCCTAGACTCAAAATCTCTTCTTATTGTGGTCCTGGACACAAATTTCTCAACCTTTTATTTCTGTGTCTCTGAGCCTAATTTTCCATCTGTTTGGCCTGATATATATCAAATAGTGGCAATGTAGACAACTTTAAAGTTTCTACTTTATACAGCAAAAAAGTCCACTTTCGATAGTTAGAAGGGGTGGTCAGAAGTGAATCTGTTGCTCACTCAAAAATTTTAAAAGAACAATAACTTAAAACAAATATGAAAACGGAAACTTGGTTAGGTCTAGTTTTTAGGTTTAGGGGGTATAGTAGGGGTGGGGGGAAAAAAATCGATACTGTGTAGTATCGTGATATTTTGTTTGCTAATAATGTATCGTTACAGGGACAGCAGAAATCGATATTTTGCTCTGCTGACTTCAGAGCATGTTGATCCTTTTTCTGAGCAAGAATCCTGACATTCCTTCACTGTCCAAATGTGTTTAACTTTTTTTTTGGCAGCAATAATCATGACAGTTTACTCATTTTAATTTAAGACATGTTTTATTTTAATTAAGTTTAAAACTTTTTTATTTAATGTAAAATTATATTTTGTTTTAATTTACTTTCAAATTCTTCAGTTGCTGAATGGGCTGCATAATTTTCATAAATTGCATAGTTCAGAATAGCTATAATTGTACCAGATGGTTGCGTTCAGTTAAGTTGGACTAGACTGTAATACAAACCGTTCAAGTTTGTCAACAATAAAACTGAAATGAGAGAAAGACTGAGTGTGAGACTTTGATATTAGATAAAATGAATATTGATAAAGTTTACCTTTATGTACAGAATCTGAATATTGCAAAATATTTTAAAAAACTGCAATAACATTGTATCGTACGTTAAGTATTGTGATAATATCGTATCGTGGGATGTATGGTGATTCTCACCTCTAGGGTATAGTGTCCCCTTTTCCCATAACTCAGTTTTCTTAATTGCCATGGTGATACAACACTCCTGAAGACACGAAATATACTTCCTGTTACATTAGGTACAAAGTTTTGCTGGATGAAAACATTTGGAAAAAAACAGTTCAGAAATGTTCAGAAGGGGTGAAAAAACAAGAAAAGCTTTGCAGTACTTTAAAAAACCAAACAAATTTTAAAAAAATCACATGGTAACATGATTGGGTGTAAGGCTGATTCCTTTAGAAGTAGTAGTACTAGTAGTAGATGTGTATGGGAGAATCAATGTAAAATTTATATTGTGAGAACCATGGGGTTTTTCATATTAGTATCAAGTGCAGTGTAGAGTGAAATTTGCTGTTGAATATAATGAGTCACAGAAGTGTCAGAGAGTCAAAGATTGTCTCTTCAGTGAACATAGATGAAAGAGTTGAAACATCAGGTTTGCTCACTTCTACAGATGGTTCCGTGCTGTGCTTAAGAGTTGAGATAACAAAAACAACTTCCATTTCATCATTATTTTATCATAGTATTTGTTAACTGAACATATAGCATAGGTCAAAAAAGTATTTTTGGGAATTCATTTCAATTATACATCTTCAGAGAGCTCTCTGTGCCTGTGTTTGACATTTTTCCTTATAGCGGAACATGTTTGTAGGATGTGAAGAAACCATGCTAACACAATAGAGCACCAAACTAATTATGTTGCTGTCAATTATTCATTGGTGAGCCAGGTTTGCATGCTTGCAGACACATACAGTTTCTTCTTGTTTCCTTTTTGTCTTAAAGGGCTGCTAACAGAGACCACAGAAGAAGTTATAGGCATCAATATTTAATAGTTAATTATGACAGCAGAGCCACTGACTTTAATATTCCTAGAGATACGTTTGTCGCGGGTTTCTGCAGCTCATTGTTGTTTGTGACACCTCAGGATGGAGGAAAGCTGCATGAAATAATAAATATGGAGACATATGGGTAGTCACCCTGCTTTTCCAGTTGAATGAAGCACATACAAACATACGTGCAGACATAAAGGAATTCATGCATATAGAAATTTGCTCATTATTTACTTTTTACACTCCCATAATATTGTCCCTCACATTAAAACTTGTGTTTGTTTAGCTAGGATCCACTCACACTAGGCACTAGTTTAGCTTTAGGATCTTTGGCTTGAGATTTACATTGAAGTATTCATCTGACAAGTACAAAGCTTAATAAAACACAAAAACGACAGCAATATCCATTAGTGCTGGCAATTAAACATTTGCAACAACTTCTCTGTAACAAAACATATCAGAATATTTTAACATTTTTGTGTATGGTTACTGCCTGTTAAACTAATTTACTCAAGGGAAAGTAAAGTAGTAATAGAACACTGTTCTCTAATACATGTATCAGCATACAATACAGGAAAATTCAAACAAAATAGAGGGCAAACAAAATATATAAATGTCAGCCCATTGTCATTTTGTGTGTATGGTGCCCTCCTGACTCCAGTGTCACCCTGAGGGGCAAAGCTGAGTATTTGGAAGTTGACAGTGTTAGTTTAGTCCCGCCTCTGGGACTAATCACACTAATGAGGGCATTAAAGGAGTGTTAGGGTCATAGTGATTTGCATTACTGTGTGTGCAGGTGTTATCCCCTGACATAGATGGACCCCAGGGATATTTTCAGGGGACCAAAAATAGGCTTGAGGGTCTAAGCTCTGCGCAGTCAAAAAACTGGTTGGACTGTGATGGATACCTTGCCCCAGGGAGAATGTCCACAAGAGCAGTTAACCGTAAACACACATAGACACAGGCACACAGAAATGCACCACATACAGAGAAGGATCCAAGTCCCAGACACAGAGCAGACACAGCGCACAGCGAGGTGGAAATGAGATGTTTAGCTTGATGATGCGTGACATCTGTAATGCATTCTAATTCTCCCCATCGGAGCACTAGTCTTTAAGGATGATTGATGATGTTGTTTCATCGTCTCAGTAAACACAGCTTAATAAGTGAAGACCATGTCTGATCATCCGCAGCTTCAGTGATTCAAACTGAATTCAACATTGTTCTGAAAATATAATGGCATAATGTCAAATTTCACTCATTTTTCATTTTCTTGTAATGCCGAATCCCCTCCATTTTCAGTCTTTTTTATTTATTTATTTATTTATTTATTTATTTTGGTAACATCAGTTTGACTTATTTTTCATTCACTGGTACCAGAGAACATTGAATTCCATTTCCATGCGACTGTGCCTGTAAGACTGAGCAGCGTCAGAGTGTGTCTGCCTATCTTTGCTGTGTGATTATGTATGGCTTTGTGCGTGTGTAGCTTGGGAGTGAAACTACTTCTTTGACTGTTCAGTAAATTGTGCAGAGAGTAGCTATTTTACCATTATCACATTATGTTTTGCAGACAGCATAGTTGCATATGTGGCACAGTCAACTCTACTATTAAGCTCAGTGTAGTTGCCTTGAAAGTAAGCTAACCATTAACATTGAATGTCAATCACACCCGCAGCCAGGTAGCCTTTTCTCTAGGTTGAATTTAGTTTGCAATTTCAACATATTCTGCATATATGGAATGTTTACAAAGCCGTTGATGAATGCATTTCAAATCAGGTAGCTGGTATGATGATTAGAAAAAAAAAGCATCCAAACTACGTGGCGCTGACGTACCTCATGTGGGTCTGAATTGAAAATATTCATAGTAGGAATGCTTCTTAGCATAACTTTGGCTGGATGAATGGATACAGAGGCAAAATGCATTGTAGTACAGTAGCTATATGTCTGTACCCTGAGTTATAAGTTGACATACATAGCAGACTAGACTGAGCTGCTGTAATCCTCTGGGGAGAAGGGCATTGAATACAGTGAACCATAGACCTAGCAGCCAGTGACATCAGAGTGTCTTGTGAGGTTCTTCATGAAGGAACTGTTACCTCGTGAGACCTTAGATTATGTGTAACATCCAGGGGAGAGCAGCATTTTCTACATATACTATAGTCTGTATAAGAAGGGAATAAAGTTTGAGCCATCAGATGTTTAGAAAAAAACAATACCAGCATGCAGGCTGTGTTCAATGTCATATTACACATATACCTTACGTTTATACATAAAATAACAACCTGCTGTTGATGCTGATGGGGCCAGTGACAGCAGATCAACAATATGCAGCTCTGGAGCCTGAGATACCTGCAAGGGTAAAGGAATAGAGGCGAAGAAGTGCAACTGTGTTTTTAAACAGATTGTCATAATTCATTGTTGAATGTAGCAGTCATTTGCTGCATAGTTTAAATGGAACTGTTTAGTATGGTGTTGACAGCTTTTAAACACACAAAATAACCATGGATAAACCAGTTTTGCAAAGCCACAATTCTCAGATTGCTGTAACTATGTGGTCCAGTGCAAATTACAGTGAAAAAATAAATGTTCTTATATAGTAGAAAAAGTTAATTGGATGCTTTTGCCGGTAAAGTTCTGTGGTCCTTAGTCATGGATGTCCTAATCACAAGCCATGACTACACAGCTAAATTACAAACCCTTTATTTTATAACAATTCCGCCCAGACTAAACTTTGTGTACTATAACATATACAGTTTCCACTTTTCCTGACGTATTTGTGAAGAAAACTATATCCAAAACCACAGCTGACCTTTCTACATCTTTTTACCCTTTCTCCACTCATTTTAAAGTATTTTCTCAGTAACCGCTAAATGAATTACAACCACACTTGTGATTCATCTTCTTACCGTTTACATGGATCACCACTGCTGCTTTAGTTTTTGACCTTATGTCTCTGTTAAACAGCCGTTATTCACTTTTTATGTTTTTTAAGCCTTCATTCTGAAACCCAAAGTGAACATGGACCCTTACGTGCATCTGTTCTCTGCTTATTTTTAACAATTAGTTGACGTTTTGTATTTGCTCATGTCTCATTAAAATATGCTTTGCAAAAGCTGGATATATAGGGTATCACTGGACTTTTGTCTGGATATAACTGCGACACAATTAGGCATTTTTTAATTACAGAACTTAAAGGAGTAAGCTGACACAGGATGTGTGTTACACTGTGTCTTGACCTGGTACTAGGGCTGCACGATTTTGCATAAAATGAGAATCACGATTTTTTGGCTTAGAATTGAGATCACGATTCTCTCACGATTTTCTTTTCCAATATAAATATTTATTGCACTTATTAACTGCACATCAACTTTGTAACAGTTGACACTGAACATAAAAACAATAAATAAACATAAAAACAACAAATGTCTCACGTTTTGTTGTTGCCGCAAAATGTTGTACTGCTTGAAATTCCGTCTCCACCGTTGCTCGACACTGCGTGTATAGAGCAGGTAGTGCAACAATAGAAAAATAGTTGTGCGACGGCACTGTGTAGCGTTTGTCTAGGGTGTTGATCATTTTCCTAAATCCCTCGTTTTGCACAGTGCTGATGGGAGCCATATCTTTGGTCAGGTGATAAGTGATAGCCTCCGTAATTTCTTTGTGCCTGCGGGAGTTTGACGGGTATAGGGAAGCGCTGTATAAGGTTCCCGTTATTGATGTTTGGGTGGTTGACCGGGACGGATTTTCTCCAGTCACTTTCTCGTCATCCCTGACGTGCTCTCCGTTCTTTTTTCCCTGCCAATTTTAGCATCACACGGCACAGCTTTTGTATCACGTGGTATAAGGCTCCGCCCTTGTCATTTGTTGAGCAGGAAGAGTGAGCGCTTGTTTTCATGCAGATTACGTCCCGGATCAAAATGCGGTACAATCGTCGTCGTCATTTTTTTTTTTTTTTTTTTTTAAATCGTTGTCATTTGGAAATGAGATTGCACATAAGTATGAATCGACATCGCGATTTTCTAACGATTAATCGTGCAGCTCTACCTGGTACATTACTTAAGTCCATTAATTACTTGAGTCTTAAATGGTATCTTAGAAATGAATACTAGAAGTTACTGCCCATCCCTTAAGGATAGACCTTGGTACCTCAAATCACTCCCTACTTATTTTGAAGGGCACTATTTTTACAGTCTGTGATCTTATTTTGCCAAAATTCTGAGTTTAAATGTATTTAATGTATACCTCCCTACAATGGCATACAATCCTAACATGGACATGTATCCAACTGCAAGGTCTGATTAATGCTTCCCCAATACAATCTACAAACGGACACACACACACACACACACCCAAAGAAAAGAAAGAAAATACTCATACCAAAAGAGTGCTGTAAGAGGAGCACATAGTTGACGTGGTGTACAAAACTGACACTGTTTAAAAAAATCGACACTTGCCAGCCGCTGGGACATTCTCTGCTACAAGGTTTACAGACTAACAAATTAAAGGAATAGAGAATGACAATGTGACTACATATGCTTGCCTTTAGTGTCAGTTCCTTGGCCCAAAGCCCAAAATGAAGAAACCAAGGAAAATGCCATGACATGAAAGTTTGGGTTTCGTAGAACAGTAGGTAGCTTATTAAATCCTCTTTGATCCTGCTGTCTTTGATATCTGCACTCTCATAAAGAATTCACTTTCAGTAGTAAATATATGTAGTTCAGAGAGACATCATGACACACACCCCTCATTCCCTTACAGTCTCTTTAAATTATACAAAACAACCTGGGAAAATATGCAGGTCAGGGAGGAAAAAAAAGAAACCACAGCTAAGAAGTGGGCATATTTAATTCCTTGATATAGTTACATTGGGGACTTGGAAAGGTTTGGGGGTTATAAGGGGACTTGAGCTTTCTGATAAGTTCAGAACAAGTTCACTTGACTCTTTAGAATGTTTTTATTTGCTAATGCATCATGTTAAGAATAATGGGTCAGATTCACCAAGAGTGCATATAGAATGTTAGAGAAAGAAGAAGTGTATTATTGCAAGGTAATTTATACGTAGAATGGCTGTTTCCTCATTAGGTTTTAATGGGGGGGGGGATGTTATTTTTTGGATTTTCTGTAATTCTGTCTTGTATCAGTATCACTGTCTCATATATCATTGTCTAACTAGTTAAAGGTTACCATATCACACAAGAGTTGGAACAAAGATGCACATAAAAGTTTGTTAGTCAATCAAGTGCAAGGAACCTGTGTACTAGAATGTGTGCTCCTGTGTGGCTAAATGACAAATATGGTTGGGTTAGTGGGGATGAAAACCCTCTGCCTTTGACCCATAGCCTAGTTGCGGTGGCATCTCTCTGTTTGTAATTGTCCCAGTTTTCTGGGGTGAAAATAATGAGCAACATCTATCAGAGGCCTGCCATCCCATTCTGTCCTGTCCCAGGCTTTACCCTGACCTGGCAATGCCATCCCGCTGAGCCCACATTGCCCAGGGGCCAGGCATGTTTGTTTGCCCTGCCCAAAGGATGACACTGTGGCGGGGAGAAGGAAAGGTCGTGACTGCCCCTGACCTGACCTTTCACCCCTCCTTCTGCTTAGTGCCAGGGCACTAGGGTTTTGATGACTAGATAACACACATTTCTCACAGTTGGTTAAATGAACACACGTACACAGCATTTCAGCACACACACAAATGAAAAGAAACCACTTTAACTCATATGCTCAAACCAACTTTAAGATGCTTTAGTTCAGTGTTTGACTTCTGTGGTCTGCTACAGTTTTTCAGTTTTTGATTTTACATACTCGGGTCCTCCTTTGTTTTAGTCACTGCATCTTCTTTCAAAAAGTGATATTTATACAAAAGCAAAGGACAAAAATAAGTATTTTCTTAGTCTTTATTGAAAATAAAGATTTGTTTTTCATTCCAAAATCAAAAGTGTAAAAACTTTAAAAAAAATTAAAAAATAAGATGGTATAAGAATTTTTATATTTTTTGAGTTGTAACACCAAAAACCAGGTGACATATTTGTGTGCTTTTGCTTTGGAGGTTTGTAGCAAATCCAAACTTATACAAGCTTAGACATAAATAATTTCAAAAGTTATAGTTATTACTGATTTTTTTTTTTTTACATTTGTAATCAGTGAAGAAAAAGCATTTGGAAATGTCACAGTAAAAGTCTTTGGGGAGGGGTAATGTCCACATGCTTATGGTTTAGACTGTTCGCAAGAACACGAGCCTCATAGTAACATGTAACATTTTGGAAAATAGTTTTTTGTATTCTCGAAATATTAACATTTCCTGTATTTATTGAAATAAAATAGTTGGAATTAAAAGATCCAGATGGACTCGTCTGTGTCTCATCCTGACAGTGAAATAGTTTTCTCATAATTAGGAGATCACCTTTAATAGACTGATGGAGCACAGATTGAAATACTTGCCTCAAAGTGTCAATGAAATTCTCACCAAGGAGACTTTCAGCATTCAACACTGATGTTTACCAAAATACATGAACATAGAAAAAAAAAGGTCTATAGCTTCCTTGTCATGCGAACTGAACAAATTAAATATCATAGTCGAATTTGTGTCATTTTATTTTTTTGTTGGACAAAATTAAAATTACAGTAAACATCATTATTGTATTTCCATCTTATTTATAAATATAGTACATAGTAGCCACTTTTTTTTTTTTAAAGAAAATTGAATGACATGCAGCAATTGTAATTAGTGTTCTATTTTATTTTATTTTAATATTATTTTATTTTTAATTTTGTCTGGAAAACCAACAACAAACAATGTTTTCACAACAAAGAGATAACTGTACTTGATCTCTACGTGAAAGTTTACTTAATTAGTGCTGTAATCTGCTGTGTTAGTGGAGCCAGATAAATGCAGCCCCCATATCCTCATTAAAAAAGTACAAACCTACTTTTGAACAGTAAGTTAAAGAATTGATTAGAAAGCCTCATGCCTGTTGTGATATCCATTTCTTTCATTGTTCTTTGCTGGCTCAATACTGCAGGCATTTTCACTGTGCATTCCAATTACCTTGATGCAGACCAAGAAAGGTGCCAGATTAACTAGAGAAGCCTTGCTAACACAAAGAGAATTCCTAACTTAACAAGATGTCATTTCTCATTGATAAGCCCTGTCAGAATTTCCGTGGCTTCCCTTTCTGAATAATTAGGTTTGGATTTGAATACATATACAGAAACTTCAGAAATTGTTAGATACAGTGTGCAATGCTCTGTTTAATATTTCACAAATGTCCTTTTTTTAAGCCCATGAATATGTGTAATGGGTTGCTTCAACATTCTTTTTTGAGCTCTTGCTCAAAAACATGTGCAGCTGAAGTGAAGGTTTATCTAGTTTTGATATAATATATAGGGTGCCTTTTTTCCAAATGTCTCTGCTGTCCACTTATTTATAATACATTGAGATATTGTTGTTAATATTATTGATTTTGTTCATAAAGTTGCACAAAGTTTCTGCACACTGCACTACCTCTCATATCCCCCTTTTGTGTTAATCATTATACAGCACTTATTTCCTTAGTGGCAGCTAGTTTTGTCAGAGTTTAGACCATTAATGGGCATCACAAGCCTGGAGAAGCAACGATCCATCTTATTAGGTGTGACTTTCATAGCATTACATCCGCCAGGTTATGTTTTTCATAGTGTGTGTGTGTGTGTGTCCCATTCTTTCTGTCTGGAAACATGATACCTTGAAAAGTTTTGAATTGATTTTAATAAAACTTTGTAGGGGTGTAGACCGGGGTCATGTTAACAATCCATTAAAATATTGCTTACATCCACCAAGGTCTTAAATTTTAACTTGATGATTTATTGACAAAAAACCTTACAGCTTAGAAGCTATGATTTCTTACAAGTGTGGTGTGCATTGTCAACATATAGAAAGTACCTTATAAAGAATTTAAATATCATGTCTGACCTTTTTGTCAAGGTCAATAGATTGATCTGAACGGAAAAGTGATAATAATGCAATATAAATATCTTTAAATCTGTTATTGCCTGTTCTAAAAACTGTTTCTTGTTGCCATTTTTGTTTTGTATTAAAAACCTGACGGCATATATGCAATGATGTATTGGGATTCTAAATACCACTTTATTTTGGACTTGTTATATAATATTACATAACAAGCTAAAAGCTGTTAATTTGCATATATTTAAAAATCAGTTCCCTATTATACACTACATGATGTTTGCGTAATCAAAGTAAACACCTGACATGCTACCCTTGTCCCATTTTTACTGCATGACAAATTTCATAAAGTATGTTTAAAGGCAACAAAGAAAACAAGATCAATATGTACAAAATAGGCCTGCAGTACTATTCCCTTTAAAATAAGTACTGTCCACAGAGTGAGCTGCCTTGGCTGAGTTTTGCGCTTTCTAAATGCTTCTTCTATGCCATATATTTGTAGGCATAGCAAATTTGGTTTCACACGGCAACTAAGTTCTATACAATTTCTGTTAGCATCATTTTTTACGGGGCTCTGGGGGCATTTTGCATGTTAACATTTAGAATTTAGAAACTTCATTTGAAATGAGGAGGGCCCTTATGATAATGACCATCACTTTTCCTGTAGGCTAAACGACATTACATATTTTCCCCTCAGTTTGAGATTTAAAAATAGATTAGTTTCGCCAAGTAATGTCTTTAGTAATGGAAACTCTTCAGAGGCTGGGCTGAAAATACACATTCACACATAAGGCCACACACACACACATATATCATATTATTATTGCACTTCAGGGGAAGTCTTATTAATCTTCACAGATTTTTTTTTTTTTTTTTGCCCTTCTTCCTCATTTGGAGGCAGCTCATGAACAATTCAGCCACTGCCTGCTAATGGTGTTTCACAAGGCTCCGTGGGATATCTTTTATACATCAATAAGGGCAATTATCAGCTTAACTGAGAAAGGAGTGTCGCCAGCTCAGCCATGCCCTTCCCTCGTGTACTCTACACCAATTTACTGTCTTGACACGCTTTAGTAAAGCTATGCGCTGGCACTGCAAGAATTAAATGTGAATAAATATCATAGTACAGTTTGATACCAGCGGTTAAAATGTGTGACAAATAGCAGACAATCTAAACATTTATGGAATTTGGACATTTGTACTATTTAGTTGATTTTTGTTGTGGATAATCTTTGACGTTTTTAATTATAACTTTAGTTTGTTTTTTTTCTTTTATTGATTATCTTATGCTTAAATGATATAAAAGGCCACTCTAACGTTGGCTTTGGTATTGGCGCAAGATGGCACTACAACCAAACGTACCCCCTAGGGGCTACTGCCCCACCCCAACTGTAGTGCCCCCATGCTGTTTTATTGTTCAAAGAGGATTGGTGTGCAGGGGGCAGCTATGCACAGCTGGCAGCATTAGCGGCTTAACCCTTGATGCTAATGCTAATATAGGATTGTGCAGGGACTGGGCATTTTTAGCCATGTGACTCCTGGCAGGCAGGGGTTGAAAAGGATAGGGAGCTGGTGGTGAGTTGGCCCAAGCTTTGACTAGTAGACAGCACGATAGAAATACTTCTTTAGAAAATTGTACTGGCTAGTCGCTGCTATTTTCATGCTAGGTTTAAAAATTTTATCTAAATTATCTTATAATGATTCTTAATAATCTTATTGAGTCTCAAGTAAGTAAGCCTATGAGAAGCTGTGTTTAGTTTTACAAAATGCAGTGGGATCTCTCAGGTAATTCAAAGCTGTGTCCTCTGGCCTTGCTTTGCTCCCTTACTCCTACCATCGTATTTGTGCTACCATCGCTCCTGTGCCAACCTTTCTTTTTCTCTGCTGTTAAGTCCCCTCATTTGCTGCCCAGCTGTCCTCAGCTGGTGAGACAACACCAGCTGGCTAGACAAACCTGAGGTAGAATAGTGGCTGTGGAGCTCAGTTGCCCTCAGAGGCCCACAGGCCTTTGTGCTTAGTTCCCACAGCAGCTCCAAACCTCTGTTTATGAACAAGCAGGATCAGACTAGGGCTTATATTTATAACACACCACCATGACCACCGCTGCACCATCGCAGTAATCACCACTGTGCATTGAGCTTGAGTGGATCAGACACTTGGCCTGCTCCAGATGGGCACTGGCCAGCTTGGCCCCTCAGTCCAGCAGCTCCGAACTGAAATCATAGATGGGCTCTGCCCTTGCCAGCTCTCAACTGGTAAACCAGTTGTTCTGATCTAGGGAAAGGGGGAAAAAAAGGAACATGATGATAATGTTTCAGCTTAATCATTTGAAAGGTCAGTTTTGCTTTGTTCCCTCTTGTGCTTTGTACGGTGATTTGTGAGTGCAAGGTTTCAAATTGCTGGACTAATGTTCTCATAGAGAGCGGCTGTGTCATACATTTTGGCAGGCTGTATGATTTTGTTTTAGACTGATGAATTCAAACCACTGCCAGAAATGCTATTTCAAAACCAGAAAGATTTAAAAGCTTAGTGCCACTCAACTGCTTTTATTTTTATCTCTGCCACGTACAACTACGGATCTCTTCTTTTGTTGACTAATTCTGTTTTTTCTTACTTTCTGAAGATTATTCATCCAAGCCATATTTGAGGCAAACAAGTTGTCCTCAGACATGGGAATTTTGCAGGGTCTTGGATGGATTTTTTCTCTCCTCTTAAACAGATTTCTTTTCCTGTCTTGACCCCTGGAAAGATGCACTTGTGGTTGCTAGAAGTGGAGGGAAAGTGGGGGTCAGTCTCACCACAGAGTCCCACCACAACAACCTGACAATGCTACATTTCGTTACAGTTGGTGATCTAGTAGACATATCTAGCCAAGGCACACCAGCAAACACATCCCTTAAACTGTCTCTCTGCATGTCGAGGTCAGCTTCAGTGGTTCCGAGGTGCAGGAAAATACACTCCACTGTGCCAGTTTAAACTTAGCTTACACTGGCACTCCCATTTGTGGTTTTAGGTTGCGTTTCAATGGTTTTCTGTGGATGCCTTAAAAACTGCCCATGGGGAGAATTAATGGGGCTTTTGGCAGTACAGAGGAGCCACAAGTAGGTGAAAGGCAAACAGAGCTTGTGGATTTGTCATGTCAGTCAAATGGCTGTAGAGCATTAGCCATTAGTTCATTACCAGACTCTGGGATCCATAACATGCTACATGCTGGGTTTGGCTAGTGTGTCACCATAAGTGTTGAGGAGATGTTCAGTGGTTGCTGTACAGACCATACAAAGGAGGGAGAAAAAGACAGTGGAAAAAAAGTGACTCTTTCAGTTCTTCTGGATAGTGCAGTTCATAATGATGTCATTTCATGGCTTTATTGCCTCAATTACATATATGAGTACAATGATCTCAACTGTATTATCAATACTTAACCTTGCATTTGCTCAGAATTGTAAAAAAATTGTAAAAACAGTACCTGCAGTCCTTTGCCCTTCAGCCATCTTTTGAACATCTACAAGTTTAACTTGGTCAAAGTGCCAGATAGTTTCTGTACTATTGGATGCATTAATAATGTTTATTTACAGCTCCCAGAAGAGTGTAGAGTATGACACCAATGTATGAGAGCACTTCTTCTAACCCTGCTTTACAGGCCAAATTGCACCAATCCCTGCTTCTCCGCAGCAATTCATATTTTGAAAGCTTTTGTCCTGTCAGCAGTGTAAGGTGAGCGATTCTCTACAAGATAGATATAGATGTCTCTGAACTGAAGCTCTGGGAGTGACATCGCTACTTTCAGGGATTTAAATAAAGCTGCCAGGGTAGAAAATTCATAGTTTCTCTTCATATCTTCATTTTCCATCAATAGATGATTCAGGTACTCTTGGCTCGAGACAGGTTAAAAAAAAGCAATATTTTTGTCCTGCGGTACTCTTAACTGTCCACTATTGGCCGTCACAATGGAGTAATGTTTTGCCCTGACTGAAAACAAAAGATTGGTAGTTTGTACGTTCTTACTCCTGATTATAATAACTTAAATAAAAAGGTTTTACGCTTACATGCGTGTGTTAATAAACAATATTCGATGTCCGTAGTTTGCAGTTTTGAATGTACTTCATTGTTGTCTGTCTGGGAATGACAACGGCATGCACATGTATGCAGCCTAAGACCCAGTTGCCTTGTCATCTGTGTAGTGTCTGTGTGTGTGTGCACACGTGCATTTGTGAGTATAAGGTTTTGCAACACATGTAGTGTCAATCCTGGATGTGTATGTGAGTTTGAATAGAAGAGAATGAGATCGGGTTACGCTAGGGATAATCCTACCAAAGCTGTTTTTTCAGGCCTAAATCAGTGGATATTACCCTGGCCATAAGTGATTTTAATTGGTTGTCTCATATAACATGCACTTCTGCCTAATGCTAATGCTACCCTGTAATTTGTTAAAAGCTGCCTCTGCCTGTTAAGTTCACTGGACAATAATGCTTTAGGTGGCAAAGTTACTGTATGTTGGAAGCGATCAAAGGATCAGACTGGTATCCATGTTATTTTTCAGTGTCTGGCTTTGTTGCTGTTTTTGGGCATAGATCTATGCAGATCAATTAGTGTAGAAACACACACACACACACACACACACACACACTGGGAGGTATTTTGTAGTTAAGAATAGCAAGATTAGTAAGTAGTAGTTAAAATTTTAAAAATACATCTATCAGTCTCAAGTAGGCTTCATCTACACAGGCCTAGAGATTTGTCATCAACCTCCTGTTTAATTTTTTTTATGTATTTCTCAACCAGTTGAACTCAAAAGGAGATTTTCCATCTGGTCATTGACTAGTGATAGGGCTGTGTGAATGGGGCCTTAACAAGACTAAATATGTCAGGAAAATAAAATAGTTGCTAATAGACTTCCCATTATAAGATAATCAAAAAAAAGCTTAGTCACACACTATTGGTTTTTAACACGTGACTCATTTTTAACAAAACAATATGGGATTTTTTGGAATAAAGAGTTTCTTCTTTAGCATGAAAACCAGCAAAGGTCGTATCACTGAGGAAAAATCCTGAAAAAGTTTGTGTTGAGTGATTTTTGTGGTCCCTTTATCATTCCTTCATAATGGCATGGAATGTTTAGGAAATCGTGGTGTTGTATGTATTTTTTTGCCCATACCATGTTAATAAATGGCCACAAGGTTTTCTTGAGCACACAAATGCTACCCTACCAAACTAAAATCCAAAGTTAATTGCTTTTTATACTATAAAATATGCATTTTTTTTTTTAAAGCTTACAGTATATCAAATCGTTCTCAGTGATTATTCTCTTGCATAGTTCATTTAGATCTCTTTGTCTGATCATATCAAGAAATATTCTGTTTGTCATTTGTTGCACACAAGTTCAGAAACATCAGATTCTTTGAACCCCCCATTTAAATGTGGTGCAGAATTTATTTTTGCAAGGTCATTTGTCCTCCACAGTAGGCTCTAAGAAGCAAGACTGTGTATATTTTATACTGAAGCTCTCACACATGCTCTCCCAGCCACCCACCCACAAAACCACCACTAACATCGGACAGGTGCATGTGTGCATGCCCTGACCTTGAGAGCAATGCAGAGCTTGTCTTTATGAGGCCTTGAGACATGGCATTTGTGGCATTTAACCCCCTCATCACTCTGTGACCCCCATTCACCCCCTCCCTCTGTTTTGTACTGTCATTCTCTTTCCACCCTCCTTCCTCTTTGCCCCTCTACCTCATATTCTACTCTTGCTGCATATTCACCCCCTTCTAACTCCTTGCTTCCTTATTAAATCTCCTTCTGTCACTGACTTCAGCCCTTTAACCTGGCAGGTAAACAGCCATGGTCCAGGTGTGTTTGTGTGTGTGTTAGGGGTAACCAGACAGCAGAATGTGCCCCCTCCCCTCATACACTGAGCTAGCTTGGAAAGGGTAGTGAGATCTTGACAAGGGCAGTGAGCTTTGTAGCTCATAATTACCCAGGCTGGGTCTACAGTAGATATGTCAGAGCAGCTCAACCGTGCAAGGTCCAGTTCAGGAAATAAACACATTGGATAAAAATGGAAAAGAATATTAGGTGTTGTTAATATTAGGGCAGTATATTGGTAATAATTTAATGTATGACATGGGTTTTTCAAATACCGCCATGCCAGTAAACAGACATGATGCCAGCTGGGATTTTCTAGTATTCCTTCCACCATCCAAAGACATGCAGTTTGTGGGGATAGGTTAATTGATTAGTCTAAATTGCCCATAGGTATGAATTCTGTGTGTTAGCCCTGCGACAGACTGACGGCCTGTCCAGGGTGTACCCCGCCTCTCGCCCTATGACAGCTGGGATAGGCTCCAGCATCCCCCGCGACCCTGAAAAGGATAAGTGGAAGCGAATGGATGGATGGAGGATGGCAGGAGTACTACCCAAAATAATCCAGTGTTAGCTTACTTCACTTAGCTCATGTCACAAATTTGTTTCTCTCTGAAGAGTAAAACAATTTAGATTAGGGGTGGGCGATATAAACGATATACGATAGAAACGATATAAATTTGGCCAACGATAGAGATTTTGACTATATCGCTCTATCGCGATAGCGCATGTTGATGATGTCATCAAGCTGCACCTGTTTTGGTTGAAAGCATCGCAGCGGCTAAAACCATTATCATCTGCAAATTATGGCGGGCGACAGTCATAGCAAAGAGATGAAGCACTTTTGAAATATGGGGAAAGCCAAAAACTGCTATGCGATTGCATTTGTCCCTAACCACCAGAATCCCTCACGTTAACTTTTATCAAGTTGGCGTTCATCCTCCAGCTTCACCGTGCTAATGTCATGCTAACAAAGCTGTGTCGCTAGCAATCACGTAGCACAACATTATATACCAGGTAGTCCAACTTCAGTAACCCTACAAACGCCACTGCTGTTTAGTTTTCTGTCTTCATTGATGTTGGAAGTGGTAGCAGAGCTGTACATTTTAATTAGTTTCAAAAATCTCTCAGTCAGAACATGGTATGAAATGTTTAGGTGTAAACTTGCGAGCTAACTTCCTGTTAACCTCTAACTCCGTTAAATTTAATAAATTCTGTTTTCATGGATGCATGGATGTAAAACTTAATTGTTACACCTGGTAAAGCAGCAACGCTGATGATTTAATTAAAGATGAAAGAATTTAGACCGTTTTTTTTCTTGACTTTAGGACCAGAAGTGGATGGAGTTTTGGACCCAGATTACTCCGCGAAGCTCTTCACTACGGCAGCCGTAATGCTCTGACAATCCATCAAGCAGTGCGGCTTACCAAAGTAGTACTAAAACATTTTTTAACAGATTTCTGCATGCCAAAATCGGTTCGAGGTCAGTAAACACAACCAGAATTCATACATAAGGCACACTCTCGATTTTTGAGAAAATTAAAAGATTTTAAGTGTGCCTTATAGTGTGGAAAACACGTTATACAGAAGAAAAGAATATATCGTGATATATATCGTTACCGCACATGCTTCAAATTATATCGCGATATGAATTTTAGGCCATATCGCCCAGCCCTAATTTAGATAAATAAAATAAGGATGAAAGAAAATTAATACGCTTTTGATATAGGAAACCTTTCTGCTAGAAATCGCTGGGCACTGTGCAAAAGGGTTCTGAGGATTAGCACTCAGGTGCAGCACAAGTATTATTCAGACCAGACCTGTATTATTATAAACTATTCCACCCTATAAACCTGAATTCTGTCTGGAACAGCTGACTTGTGCAAAGGGACACCAAAATTATTTACCATCAGACCACATGGGGATGCCATATGGTCTGATGGTAAATAATTTTGGTGTCTCTGTTACTGTGTAACGTTGATAAGTTCATGCATCACTTTTTATTTTTAATATCACATTGCAACATTCAGGCATTAATCTAAAACACTAACACAGATTCATTAATAGCTGCATTTTTACAGACATTTCAGTTTTTTGTTGCAGATTCAACAGAGAGAAATCACTCGCTGTGTGCGCACTGCTGAGAAAAATACAAAAAGACAAACAAGTTCAATTAATTTATGTTCTCTTTGTCATAACAATCTCAACATTGGAGAGCAGTAAGTGGAGCTTGCCTCTAAACACCCAACCTGAATGAAGAGTTTTAGGACAAAGGCAAAGTTTTGGCAGTGCGCTCATAGCTTTGAGACATCCATGCAAAGTGCAAAGTTAGAGTTTTAAAGAAAAAGGAATATTAAAAATCAAATTAGCCTGAACAGATATTTTTTCATAGGTCGCTCTTGTTTATATGATCTGAATAAAACAACAGGGTTAGAACATGTGGTGAAGTAAGATGCTTATTTTATAGTCTTCTGCATTGTACTTTCAACAGAACGGACATCCGACATCACAGTGTAAGGATGTTTTCCTATTAGGACTACATAATCTATAAGCATTTTCTATTACTTAAAAAAAATTATCTATTGGATAAATCTAGGCCGAAACAACACTATGGGGAACAGTATTGTTTGAGTTGAAAGAACATAGTTTAGGGTTAAGTTGCCTTTTGTTGTCACTATGAAAACAATACCCAAGTTAATTGGTTCATACTTAAAAAACATCAGCACGGTGTTCCCTACTTGCCTCTATAGTCCTGCTGTCATTAGATATGTCTATGATTGTGATATACACCATTACTGGCTCCTGTCTTTTGTACATTTCTGTAACTGTATTGATGATTAACATGATTTAAAATAGAGTAATTTATATTGGTTCTCATTGCCATGATAAATACATATTCCACTGTTACATTTTTTTTTCATCCAGTTATCAATTTTTTTATAGCATGAGAAAATGGTAGAAAGAAGATTGGTGGAGCACACAAAACAATGTAAGAGGAGGAGAGTTTAGAGAGTTTTGGGAATGCATACCTACCCTTCTCTTCTCTCCTTTTACACTGATTCCCAAGAGGCAATCTATCTCAGTTCAATGCATTCCTCTGTGGAACTTACAATTCCCAGTTGCTTCCCAACTCCAGTTCTCTTGGCTTGCCGTCGAGTTTTTACAGCAACTGCAATTATAGCTATCATCCACAGACACAACCATCAATGAGGTGTAAAATATTATTCTCATGCAGACACAGTCTGACTGAATTAAAAAGCACACTAATATTTTTTTATTTCCTTATTGAATATACCGAGGAAACAGTTGTGGAGAAAAAGTGGACGTATGTGAGTGAACCTCCGCTATGCTACCCTAACCCTAACCCCTAACCCTAACCCATGCTTCTTTCCCCCATGATATCCGGGTTTGCCTCCCCTGACCCTAAAAAGGGATACGCGGTTAAGAAAATGGATGGCTATCTTTCTATGTGAACTGCAATAAAAACTCAAAATATGAATGGTATTAAGGAAAAAAAATACTAAAGCATACCTCAAGTTTGCCAAAGGCCACATGAATATATGTAACATACGCTTTTCTCTGATGATTTGGTCGTTCTATGTTTCTCAGATTGTTAACTCTAACCACTTCAAGTGAAGTAGTGGCAACTCAGGTTAGGTGAAGTCAATAAGTATAGCTGTCCTTCTTAAGGGTTATATTGGCTACTCCCTTGCCACAGTGGATAGCTCCACGTGTTTGTTTTGGCACAGTTTTACACCAGATGCCTTTCCTGTTGCACCTCCAAAGGGATGTATTTCTTTGGCTGGAGTTAAACAAACAGCCTCTTGCTTGCCAAGAAAATGTGCTAACCACTACACCTTCGAAGGCTAGCATTCTATCTCGATTTATGAAAATAAACTTTTATTTTATTTTTTCCAGTTGGGAGCAATCAAGGAATAGCAGTGCTCATCAGGGAAAGTCATAATTTACATTGTCTTTCATCTAAAATGCATGCATCTAAAATTAAGATTTGATAGTGTTTGATGCTACTAAAGAAGGTTCTGTAAGTTGCTAAGGTCAGGAATGAACTTTTTTCCCCCAAGTATCCACAGTGAGTGATAACCAAAGACATGACAACTACAACCTTGGCATCTTATTAATTTAGCCAGGTTGTGTTTGTCTGTAAATGTGACTTAAATTGCATTTTATGATTAGTCAGTGTGGGACTAGCTTAGATTTCTCGTTCTACTCTGTACCTACAAAGTAATGAGCTTCTTAGTGAGGAAATGTTAATAATTTTTCATAAATATTTTGATCTTTTGTTCATTTTTGTAGGTTTCTTTCATATATTTAATATATGACATACTTTCTGTATTTATCTGTTGGATACACCTGTATCTTTTTTTAATCTTTGGGTATTTATAGACCTGTGTCCCCTTTGATTCTCACCTGGTCCCCACATGTTTATATACCAGTTCTCCAGTTTTATTCAAGTCACGTTTTTTTAATATATATTATTTGGATCTTTTGGGCTCATCTATTTTTTAGGCTCTTGTTTCTATTTTTGTGCACATCCTGATGTTTCCAGTGTTCTGCAGATTTTGGAGACAAAATCTTCAAACTCTAGAAGAAGCGCGTGGAAAAAAGAAAAGGGTAAAGACCATGAAGTAATTAAAAAAACAGAGTTAGGAGTATTTATGAAGTTTAATTGCCACGGATTTTGTTTACATGTTTTAAAAATACTACTTTACATTGATTAAACTTTTCATAGCAACAGCTGCAAAGGAAACTTTTTTTTTTCAACTTTTTAAAAAGTAACTGCTGTTATAAATGATTTGAATGACTTTGCCCAGAATTTCTTTAGTCTTCAGATTTCATGTGACAGTCCTGTAACTGTAACAGCACAATAGGGAACAGCTTGAACACGCTGACATGAAAAAGTCTACTAACAGATGGGTGAAACAATAGAACTTTAATGACATGTGATACAGAGTATCCTGACTTCTTCTGTGATTTCACAAGATGCCACTTTTCCCATTTTCAAAGGGAATACTCAAAATGGTTATATCAGGATGAATCAAGACAAAGCTACGACATGACTCCTGTATCCACTGTGCAGTGTTCATAGACATGCCTAGTGTTTTGATCTCCACTTGTATCAATGTCTGGAAAAAATGGGAATGTGTTCTATTTCACTGTTGCTTATAGATTTGACAGACAACCCTCATTAGACCAGTCTTTTCAGGTCACACAGGAGTCAAGCTGCATAATTTTTTTGCAAATACATCTAAAAAAAACCTTTTCTTTCCCCCAAAAAAGAATATTAGGAGACAAAAAATAAAGTGATACTTAACCTGTCACATTTCCCTTTATACTTTCTTGATGATGCTCTTTGCAAAGGTAGAGCTCAGACTTGTGTGTATGTGCATTTGTGTGAGACACCAACAAAGTCATCACTCTAAGCTTCAAAATGACTTACAGCAGCAGTCATGTCAGTCAATAGACCTGTAAAGACTTACTCACATTCCACATTTACAAGAACGGTCACTTAGTCTGTTGATGTTTCGAGTTCATTACATTGAGAGTTTCATCGTGTCACATTTCAGTAAAACAACCAGCCCTTCACACCTATGTTTAGTGTTTTTGTCGCAATCTTTTTTATGGTTTATTGAAGAGACTAATAAACCGTAGAATAAATGCTCTCCTTCACCTATGCTGGTAAAATGCAAACATTGAATCTCTTTGGGGGATGGGAAACCCTAAGGCTGCATCTTGTTTTGGCAGCTGTAAAGATATCTGTAAAGAGCCCTTTCTTTGCTCTTCTGGCACATTGCCTTCTGGGGGAAGAAGCTAGGGGACAGGTGGGGACCGCATGGCCCGTGCCAGCTGACCTGTCAACTCTAGACCCTGTGAGTTTGAATAAAAGCGTGGAGGTGATGGGGAGGGGGAATTTTGGTGAGGGGCCTGGTAGTGTATGGATTCTGTGTGTGTGTGTGTGTGTGTGTGAGAGAGAGAGAGAGAGAGAGAGAGAAAGAAAGGCGAAAAGAGATGGAGGAACAGACGATGACAAGACAGGGAGATAGAACAGGATGGTACTGCTGATGGAGATGAGATGTGACAGTTCTCCCTGGGATTGTGTGATTAATTGGGATCAGGTCACCTCTTCAATGTCTGGACAGTAATGCTATGCAGTCTCATATGGCTATTTACATACAGTCAGCTCTCTGGGCTCCCACCCACCCACCCACCAACACACACACGCATGTGCTGGGGGAAACAAAACACACACTCCTCTATGTGGAATACTGTCATTATTTTTAGCTCAGATACAAGTCCAAGTTGTTGTAGTAGCAGCAGTGGAGCTTGTTGGGTTCCATGTTGTATTCAGATACAACTTTTTTCTTGTTTTTCTTTTTCATATTTTCCTTGTGCTGGAACAAATATATGTACTTGACAAGAGCTCCTACTAAGAAAGTGGTTGTCGGTGCTGAAGTTCCTGTGTTACCTTTTGCAAACTCTGTCTCAAAGCACCAGCCCTTCTTTCAGAAGAAGGGATAAGATAGCAACCCAATGGAAAGCGCAGATACTAAGAAGACACATGGCACTGAATAATTTATGGCCCAGCAAAATAGAGACAGCCACTTGAAGTCCTGAGTAAGTAGGAGATATAGACAGTGGTGACATATCAAGCCACAATAAAGACACAGGGAACAGTGGGGAAGGCAGGGGGAAAACGTTCTGTGAATTTCCTGAGTTAAGAGTTTGTTTTGGTTTCCCTGCACTAGCTGCCTCTCTGTTTGAAAGTTGCATTGCTCTGCCTTGTTTACCAAGTCCTCTTGCTGCTCGCTCTGTCACACTGGGGATAGTACCCAGGTGAGCGCTGCTACATACAAGGAAGAGAGAAGCCAGTGGCCCTTTGATTCTGGGCTGCTGGTTCCCTCAGATTAGCTATTCTCTCTATACCCTGACGAATCCACTGGCAGAACAGCCAGTGTAACGGAGGGAGACACTTCCATCCCAATGGGTGGCAGAGGGATGATGGCTTTCTGGCTGGCTGACTAGTAGTGTTGCTGGCTAGCTGACTGGCTGCCAGGTTGGGTGCTCACTACTTGTAGGATAGGTTTTTATTTAAAGCTTGGCCCCTGTTGGGCACTAAGGCAGACACCCTAGACGGCCATCGAAGCCTCCAGGCCCCTCCAGTCTCTCCCCATTAAGCTTCAGCAGCACTGATGATGGCAGGTCGCGGCGGAGAAGCTGTCCTCATGCTGCCCGTCACATCCCTACCACTTTCATCCCCTTGCTTACTTCAAAAGTGACATCTGTCATCTCTAAGAAGCTGGGAAGCGCTGTGTTCCTTCGATATGTTCCTTTGATGGTGATTTGGCCCCAGGCATTTGTCATACATAACTTAGGTGGAGAACAATGTGAAATCAGACTAAGATTTTAAAGGAGAAAAGGAGTCTAAGTACAATACAGACGGGTAAAATCAAAATCACTAACCACTGGAGGGAGCGAATCAAAGTGCAGCACAAGCCGGTAGAAGTATCTTTCCTTGCTTGTATCACAGTCTTGTCAGTTTTCTTCTTGTTCGCCTCGTTACTGTGTCCCCATCTGCAGCAAGAAGCAGCTGCAGATGGCAGCCTATCAGCTCGGTGGTAGAACTCTGCCATTTGGAGAACCGTTTGGTTGTGGGCTTTTGGTCTACACCCGCAGCATTACAACAGCACACGACTGCAACCAACAACTATATTATCAACAACAACAACACTGCTTGTCAGCTGGGTTCATGAGGTACAGCCAGCAGTCAGACATGCCACAAGTTTATTTGTCTGGTTAAAGTGAAGTATTGGATACTTGGATCGGAATGTGGATTGTGTGCTATTGTGAGAAAGAAAGAAGGGGTACTTGTGTAGTACTACATCATCACTGTGTTTGGTTGACGTTTTGAAGTAGTTCTGCAAATGTTTGTGGTTATTTGTGTGTGACTGTCTGAATAGGTGTGCAGCACAAAACGGATTATGTGGCTATTGGTACAGAGGATAAATGAATGTCCCACAAGGCCTTTCTCAGCAAAGCTGTCAAATTGGCCTTTGTAACTAAACTTTTATTTGCATCAGGGGTACTTGACCCCCACCCATTTTATTAGTGTTAAAATAAACCTCTGTATTGTTCATATTTGTCTGTAACCTTAAAACCCAACGTCTATCACTGTCTTTCTCAACCTCCGCCTCTCATTGTTTGCCCCATGTTTCTTGGCCATGTGTCCTTCTCTTTCTTGCTCTTTCTCCTCCCGCCTTCTTTCCTCTCTCTAGGTTAACCCAGAGTTCAGCCATTCCTCTTTCTCACCTCTTCCTGACTGACAGGCCTGTCTTCCAGATGGTTGCCAGATTGCCAGGCTCCTTGTCAGTTCATATTAAGCTTTGTTTGATTAATGCATAATTTAAAGGCCTGTTAAGCTCTCCTCCACAAATGTATCTGTATCCAATTAGTACTGTTATGCTACGCAACATCACTAACTAACTGTTTTTCTTTTGTTTGTTTGTTTTCTTTTTGTTCCATATTCTTTTTGTACCTATGCCTCAAATAGGGTAAACTCATTGTACTATTATGCATCACCCTTATCATCCCTTCCTGGTCTGTTAGCATAAGCTGTCAGTGGGACTGACACAGAGCAGCGTGGTTGAAATTGTTTACCTCAGTTTCAATACATTTGTACACATTTTGAGAAGACTAAACATTCTGTGTGTATGTGTATTTATGTCTTCATTTGCCAAACCATAAGGAATTTGAAGAGAATGAGGGTCAAACATAGGGCTTTACTCACATCTCATAGTTTGTTTTATTTATTTATTGGTTTTTTTCTTCTTTGATGTTGTTTCAGTATTGTGAAATTAATTTATTTGGAAGTAAGAAATGCAAACTTGACTGGCTTACAAAGAAACTTTGGCAGACTTGTTAAAAGGGTTAAGATATGTGGTGGATGGATCAGAATCAATGTTTAATTTTTCAGCATATATACTTGATGTTAAAGTTTATATTTCTAAAGGTCAGAAATGTCTTGGTTCCTCGGAGATCATTAACTTGAACGGGTGAAAACCATAGCTTTCAAAGTTTTCATAGTCACACCCTTGTTCACATTGTGCATTTAAAATTGAAAAAAAAATCAATCTTTATTATTGATCTTTATCTTTAAAGATTGATTATTGAGTGAGCTGCTGGCAGTGTATCGGTTTTCCAGGCTACCAACCTAGAGACACAATCATACAATGCTTTTTTTAATCCTCCATTCACTTGCGTACAAATAGCCTGTTTTTAATTTGTATAGAGACTTTATGGTTACACCGTTTAGTACTGTCACTTATAATATAGCACATTTAAGCACTGTATCTAGTACAGTTGTGAGAATATTGTGCTGTACTTGCATATTTCTATTTTATAGTAAGTTTCCAATATTTTTCAAAACATAAAGATTGAAAAAACTCTGTAAAAAGTTTCTGCAGCCTTTAGTGTTTAAGTTGAATAATCATCAACCAATTAAGGAAAAGCTATTTACAACCAAAACCCTGCGTAGATTTACAATAAAATGAGGTCAAACTTAAGTAATAGAGTTTCTGTTATTAATGTTATATAAATAACAACTGTCAGAATGTTCTTATCTGTAATCGCCACAGTTGGTTTCTTTAGTGTTGCCGAGTTTAGGTGAGAAACACCTTGTGTTTGTCTTACTCTCTCATACTGCTCAAACGAACGCGACTTTAAAAGAGTTCAGACTCTGGGTTCTCCTAACAATCAGTTTCTGCAGTTGCCAATATTTATGGTACTTTATACTTTAGTGGTATTAAAAAAATGGACTTAAAATTTGCAAAAAGATTGCATAGTACTGTGGCAAAGGCGGATGTTAGTAAGCATTATACAGAAGCTAAACAAATCTGAAATCTTTACTAGCACAGCAGCACTCAGTCCATAAAAATGACTGACCTGGCCAATACAGATTGGATTATATTTACGATGCTCTGGTAAAAAACACATTACACTTCACCAGCTTACGTAAAACCTATCCTGGGTTAGTAAGACTTTATTTTACTGTCATTAAGTGATGGTTGCCAGATGTTACTGTTGTGAAACTTCTGTTTATTTCTTTTAAAGGTATCGAAATTCAGTTCAGTCACACACAAGCCTATTTTAATTTTTAACTAACTTAGAATAGCAAAACCGCTTTCCAACGGTGGAAAATAATCATAATAGTAGTGTCTAAATGAAAATGTCAAATTCTCAAGTAGTACCTCATCAACTTCAGTGCCAATAAGCACAGCAGGCTACTTCAAACTGAGCCAGTCGAGTTATGATGAAAGCATCGACTCACACACGTCTATCAGTCATAAATATGTGGAGGAGGATGGAGGAGAGCAGAGAAAATGAAAGAATAACGGAGAGGAGAAAGATTGAGACCTTCACACATTTATAGCGCTGTGTGTGTGTGCTTTTGTCTTCATTAAAACAACATTACTTGTTCCTGAATCCATCAGTGTATTGCCAGTGACTGCTGCTGAGATATGACTGAGTGTAAGTTCCACATATACCCACTCTCATTCATTGCAACATTAATTTTATCATTTGTTACATGTAAAGAAATCTTCCATTCGAACACGCAAGTACACATAGGTACTCTGCCACACAATCGTGGCAGCAACACAGATCAGAGTTCTGTGATTTTGATCATGCGCAGCATACATAAATCATTGTCTCGGGAGCAACATATTATTCAATGATAAAAACACACACACACATGCACACAAATCTTTTCACTAATCATCAGCACTGTTTGATCTACCTAGAGCTTTAATCTTGTCTTATGTGGACAGAGCTGTGCCTGCAGTTGAGCATGAGATGCATTGTTGTAGGTGCATCACAGCCCTCTTAGCTTTAGACAAGTTTACACTGATTGTTTCATGTATCTAGGCCTGGGCTCCTGACGCCTGCAATGCTTTTGAACCTGGCCTTTTGTGTTCTCCAACAGAGCTTTTGTTCTAGATGAAACAGACTATGTATGGTCAGCACTGAGCTCCTGTACAACCAAGTGTCAGCTCCTGCATGCGCTCGCATATGTGGAGATGAATGCAAACAACCATACACAAACATCCCAGGCAAGTTCGAATGCAAAACCATACTTGTGTACAGCAACATGTATACCCATGTACACACACATGTATGTAGTATGTGAGAAAGTGTGTGCGCGCGTGTGTGTGTGGAGGGGAGTATCTAGTTTTTCACAGCAGTACAAGATTTCTACAACAACAATTACAAAAGAGACTTTAGAATGAAAGTTTCTTCTTACTGTAACACCACGGCCTCTTCCAGGCACATCAGAGCTCTGCTGATTTCTTTTTAACAACATCAACATGTTTGTGCTCTCGAAAGATTAAGTTTACTTTTCTTAAAACGGAAATCTAAAGTAGTGAGAAACTTGCTGAATATCTACAAACAACAGAACTCAAATGTAATATTTACGTTCAAATCCTCTGTTCGCATTGCTGGACAAATAGTAATACAGTCCGTTTTACAAAGAGTCTCAATCAAATGAGTTTTAATTCATATTTAATACAAATATGTTAGAGACAAAGCAATGAGATGTGTGGGACACTAAAATAAAAGTGACTGTTAAAATATACATTTTTATTTTAAGAAAGTAGAATAACTTTTTTACACATGTGCTTTCTGCAGCTTTGTGAAACTGGTGTACCAGTGCATGTTCATCTCAAATAGGAACACCAAGGCACAAACACTAGAGTATTTTCAGTTGTGTGTATTTCTGGATAAATCTGTGCTGTTTTAAATATGGTCAGCCTCTTATGTTTAAAATATATTCTTTATACTAGGGCTGCCACGATTAGTCGACTAGTCACGATTACGTCGACTATCAAAATCGTCGACGACTGATTTAATAGTCGACGCGTCGTTTGAAGCTTTGTAAGATCACAAAAGACGCAGGAATAAGTAGTAGGATTTAAGAGTGTAATAACGGACTGAAACAGAAGATGGCAGCACTGCATGTACAAGGATGCCAGCTGCCGTTAAACCCCGAAGAAGAAGTAGCTGTGTCCCAGAATTCATAGCGCAGCCCAGCTCAGTTTCCAACAATGGCGGCAGCTACTTGGTTTTAATATTACTCTTATTATTCTTTCTGGGTCACAAAATAAACGTTTAACATATTTTCAGGCGAGAATGTAGCTGTGTAAACCTCAAATATCTGCTCAGTTTATCAAGACACCACATATTTTCAAAAGCGCTCCGACGTTTTCGGAGACGTCTGTTACCCACTAGCTCGATAGCTAGCCGGGGGCAAGGCTCGCTAGAGCCTGTGAGAACACCGGACTCCCGGCAAATCGTTTTCAAACCTACCGCCGTCTTTCGCTACTCAGGTCAAACATATATAAGTCACTTAGATAACTTAAAAATGTTATTGTATGGCTTTTTTTAGTATTTAATTTGTTCCTGAGTAAATCGGTTTGGCTGAGATTAAAGTTACAGTTTTTACACAGCTGAATAAACGTCAAGCAGACAACTGATTATCAGAAGTGTGAGATGCTCGAGAATATACTCCGGTGTCCTGTTATATTTTAGATAGCAAGGAGTTTATTAAACTTCACCGAAACAATCTGCAAATTTCATTAAAATTTAGTAAACTATCATCTTGTCTTTATTTTTAGTTAGCACATACCTTAAACACTTAAAGCTGTAAGCTAATGATAGTTATATAAGAGCAGATGCTGCTGGTGCAATAAGCTGTACTTTTATGTCCAATGGATGATGATCTGATTAGTCGACTAATTGCAAAAATAATCGGTGACTAGTCGACTATCAAAATAATCGTTTGCAGCAGCCCTACTTTATACAAATATTTAAATGACTACTTTAATATCCATTCAGGAGAAAATTCTACCATTTATTGTTTTAATACATTGAACATTGTATCGTGGAAACAGAATCGCATCTTAAACATTTGACACAGTTGCAAAACAAGGACACCTGTCGTCCTAAAAATGTGTAAAAGCAGCAATGCAGGCCTTTGGATCTTTTCACTTTAGCTGTGGCAGAATCTTGGTCTTGGTGTTCTGACGCTGGTGTAACAAAAGCTCATACCAGAAGTCTTTGTGCTGCGATGTGTTCGAAATAAAAGCAAAAAAAGAGGGGGTGCCAAGAGTCTATCCTCAAATATTAGGGGTGGTGCATGAAAAAGTAAATGAGCATCCTAATAACGGGGCCTCTTAATTTTTCAGTAGACGTGATGAAGTGAGGTTTGACTGATGTTTCCTGAAAGTGGCAACATGTGTCCCTCTTACCCGGCTGGCGCAGCCTTCTCGTCTACAGATGTGTCGCTTGATGTACCCATCGAATGGCACGCTGCCACTTAATAAAATATCACTCATGCTTTGACAGGGAAGCCTTAATTGAGTCCCTTGTCAGTTTTATCAAACTGTGTGTTATCATCGTTTGAAACTTTTTTCCTCGCTTTTCTCTTGCTCTTATGGAATATGCTTGCAGTTGAATCCTCCTCAAGCAAAAAAGGAGAGAGAATGTGGGATCGAGAGAAAAGAAATGTAATGAACAACACCATGGCTGAAAGAGAAACAAAGAACAAAAGTAAAAGTGAGAGACAGAAAGAGAGAGAGAGAGGAGAAATAGCCACGCAGTGAAAGAGCCTTTGCAGGGTATCTTGTGATTGGATTCATAATTCAGGTTCATGATTTTAATTTCCCTCTGTTCTTATCAAAGGCCTGTGGAGCAGCAGGGGGAAGTCTGGTAGTTTGCTGGATAACTGCATAAAGGATGTGCTGAAGCACTGTGCTACACTACCTGGACTACAATAGGGATACAAATGTGCACAGTATCCACAGTATGACTAACTCTTTAAAGAAGCAAAAGCCACCAGCATGCGTTGTTTACACAAACCCTTCTTGACAACAGTTTATTTGATAATATTTTTGTCTAAGTCCCTAATAAAAATGTACTTCTGTCAAAGTATTGCGTTGACTGCGGTGTTGGAACACAGTGAAAAAGAAAAAATAAACAACAAAAAAACAGATAATTCTGTGGCAAGTGTTTCAGTTTGGTTGGACGCTTTTAGATACATACTAGGCAAACAGCTCTGTGAGATTCTTTAAGAGCCTAGTCCAGTTAACATTTAAATAATAGAAAATGAGTGAATTTAAGTGAAAGGTCTTTTAAGAAGCACCTAAATGCTGTAAGGTCTTTCTAAAGCGCCAGAACAGACATGCACATTTGTTTTTGCTACTTTTAGTATGCTTTGTATGCTTGTATAGAAAAAGAATAATTATCAAACATCTGTGCCTCCTTGTCTTCTTAAAAATGTCATTGCCATCTCACTCCAAGATAAACAAATATATAACTAATCCGGTAAACATTACATACACATAGACATTATTAATGTGAATAAGGAGGCCTGGGATAGAGTTCTGGAATAAATTGTTTTTTCAGTCTGCTCCGTATGTTTATAGAAATTTGGTTAAAGCAGAGCTATGATCCAGCTTCTTTAAACCATTATAAAGTAGGATAGTAAGTGCACCTCTATTTTGTGCATAATTTACAAACTAGAGGGCACTATAGCTGTCCCTACTTCTTACTATTCATCTTTCTTTGAAAACATACCCTCCACACTCTCCATTGAAGATGTTTTGATGTCAGTTTCTTTTTTTTTTTTTCTTTTCCTATTTTTTCTTACACTCTAATTTTCATATTTCCTACTTTGGTATTCTTCCTCGCCTCCTTTTTTTCTTTTGTCTCTCTATCTTTTTTCTCTTTATGTCTTCTCTTTTTCTTTCTCTTACTCATTCTTTCTGTCATTTTCACACCCTTTCCTTTTCTCTCCATCTTTATTTCTATGGCTTTGGTGCACACAGGACTTGGTAATGTCACTGCACTTCTCAGTGAGTCATTTGATCATTAATTTATCACAGTTCCAGCAGTTTGTTTGACAGGTGCAAGGGCTTTTATCTGCCTAGCGCTAGGCATTGCTGAATTAACAAGCTAACCCAGACTTATATGTTGAGCGAACAGGTGAGCTTGGATTTGAACAAGGCAATGGGTCTGTTCACACAGAATGATCATGGAGCAACATACAAGGTGGCTACTGGCTAGCTCTTGCATCTGCCCTCTGAGCAGTTCACAATAAAGTGGAAATACTGCCGTCTTGACGACTGGTAAAAAATGCAAAACAAGTAACCAATAGGAGGCCACTTATCCTTAATCGTGTCATTTATCCTTTTATTCTCATCACCTCATCACAAACTTTACTAAGTGCACATGGTTGCATGCTGCAGGCTTACGAGAGGAAGGCAAACCTTACATCTACATAACATGCACAATGTATAGCTGAGGAGTGTGCCATTTGGGGGGTTTCATATTCAAAGTAGAAAAAGTATTCAGAAAAACTACCTGGATTATTCCTACTACTACTCTGGTTCAACTAAATATATTCTCTGGATGTTGGTTACCGGTTATGTTGTTGGACTCTTCTTCTCGCTGCTCTCCCATTTTCATGTGTGACTTTTCTTAAAAAGCAGATTTCATCAGCTGGGTAGTGAGCTATTTTAAATGATATGCATTGCCTCATTTAAAAGCTAGTTTCAACCTCATACCCACTGTTTGTAATAAAGTTGGTGAATGTATAGAGAGGTAAATGTGTAATGTTTCTTTGCAGGTCTAGAATTGGATTTTACATGCCCTTAAGCTTTCACTGTCTCTCAGACCGTTCCTTCATCTCTCTCTCTCTCTCCACTGTCTTATTATTTCTTTCCGTCATCCCACTCTCTCTCACTTCAGCTGCAGATCATTAAAAACAGACCCTGTCCTCTCCAATATTCAACATTTCCTCGGCTCTATAAAATCACCACCAGTTCTATTATTAAAGCATTCTTTTCATTCAGATGTTATGAATAACATTGTTTATGTATTATTTAATAAATGTGGATGCTCTGAAATCTTTGGAAGCCAAGAGCCTCAGAGGAGAGCAGTGTTACTCTCCTGTAGGGGCCTTTCACACCTTTCTACTTCATCCAGGGCCCCAGCGACAAATCTATCAGAATTCTTTTAATGCAAACGCTGGTCAGACTGAATAGTATTACTTCTGTGTTTTGCAGTGCACTGCGATGTTGAGCAATCAAATAAATTTTTTTCTTTTTGTTTTCTTTCATTTCTTTCTTCTGGTAATACTCTAGTTCTCTTGTGTTTTCTCTCTTTCCAACCTCTTTCTTTCTTTTCCCTCCCTCTATCCCCAGAATCAAGGTCTGCTGGGGCATTTTTAAGACAGAGGCTTCCTGGACTATTTTGGTATCAAAGCTTTGAGGCAGCAAGAGGCATGCTGTCTGAAGTTGACATGTAAAGAGAGGCGGGCCTTCCTCTCTCACTGGTTCGCAGGGGCAATGGGATGGGGGTGGAGGGTGCTCAGTAGCCCTGCCAGGAGCAGCATCTACTGGGGATATGAGCCTCAAACACTCCCCTTCAAGTTCAGATGCTCCCCAGTCATTGGGGAGAGTTATGTTTCATATGTTTGGTACTGAGGTATCTAAATGTATGGATGTGGACAGGTCCTTATATACGTTTAAGTGTTCAGCGAATTGTTGCATTAGATGTACAGCTGTACAGTACAGCTGTGGTAGTACCACGTTTTCACCTGTGACGGTTGTTTCCATGTTTTCTATTTTTTAACTTAAATTTCTTTAAAGTTCACTTAAGACTGAGAATGGGAGAACAGTTGAGAATAGAAGTTCAATTTTTCGGGTGATTAGATCGTACTATCACATAAAAATCTTTCCTGCAGCTTTGATGTGAATTTAACCAGATCCAGCCCTATGTGGTTCTATGGACTGTCGTCCAGATGACCTCCTCATTTTTTTTTTTTCGCTCCCTGTTGAGGAAGTCCAGCCTACAGAGGATCTGACTGTGAATCCATCTGACCTGGCTAGTCTGTCTACCAACACACTGCTCCCTGATTCATCTGCTGCCAAGCCCTTCAAGTTATTCATCTGGAAGAAATATGCATTCATCATTGTATTTTTAATCACACCAAATAGATAGACAAAGAGAATGCCTTGGGGAGAGAGGGAGCAATCTACAATTCCCACTGCTTAGATGATATTCCTGCCCTGCATCACCAAACATTCCCCAAATTGACTCTGAATGAATTTATTTTTAATGTGTGGAAGATGCTCTACCACAGAGAATAGAGATGGCGTGTGTGTGAGTTTGTGTGTGTGTGTGTTCTTATCTATCATCACTGTTATAGAGTATTTATATGCCTGTTTGGCTGTAAACCGACACATCTGTTGGTTTCAGTAATGTGTCTGTGTTACATGTGCAGATGATTTGTGAGATTACAAAGACAAAAAGAAGGCAAGACTACATAGTAGACTAAACAAAACACTTAATATACTATATTTTATATATATATAATTAAAGATCATTGTTTATGGAGTTGTTCCTCTCACAAAACCATCACAAAGCTATTAAAGGCTCCGTTGCATAATCCCGGTTTGACCTATCTCCTTCCCAATCAAAGCCTGGTATTGTAGTGGAGCTGTTTGGCCTAGCCAGCCCTGAACAAATGAGCAAGCTCATCCCTTCATCCTTCATTCCATTGTGTTCATTAATAAATTAATTTATCAGCTCGTCTTGGTTCCAGCCTAATTGAGTCCCATTGCAGCTTTCTAAGTAGGACACGTACAGATCCGACAAATGGAATGGTATCCGGTCTTCTGTCCTTTGGGCTATGCCTTGGCTCTGTACTTTGGAACTCACTGCTTTGTTAGCTGTTCCGTGTGTGTGTGAGAGGTTGAGTGTAGCTAGATCTGATACCTCTTTCATTTGCTTTGAGCTATCTGTTGATTATATCAGTGCAGTGTGGTTGTGTTCTGTGTTAGCTGGGACAGATTGGAAGGTGGGGGTTGCTCTATGGAGATGGAATGAGAGAGAGGAGCAGTGGGAGGAAGGGGTCTTCCTGTCACCCCCATCAGAGATGAGTCCCCACAGTGTCTCTCTAAATACACATACAGAGATGCGCAAGTTTGTGCACATACGCACACAGTGCAAACAGATGTGGGCTCACAGAAAAGGGAGGGTGTTCAATAGCTTAATGCCATTACATTAAATTTTAAATAATGTTATGCAAATCAGAAATGACAGGAGATTATCTCCTTGGGACCTTGAAAGGGATTCGTCAGTTCTTATTCCAATAGCCTTGGAAAATAGCCCAGACGTCCTGAGTGGAGAAATATGGCAGGGCGTGACGGAGCCTGCCGCTGCTGAAAGAGGAGGCCGTGAGAAAAAGCCCCAAGTGTTGGCTATTAAAATCAATTTACACAGGAAGTCAATGAAGAGAAATCCCTCAGTAAAGGCACCTCCCAGGACAGCTCAGGGGTCCTTAAAGATGTGTGCGGGTAATATATTTGATGCAGTTTCCACATGCCAAGGTGAAAGTATCACATACCATAAGGAGGAGACATGGTGGGTGAGGATTAGGAGTGAAGTGGTATATTCTTAAATCAGTGTCACAATGTTTTTAGGCATGCAATAAATACAAAAGTTCTGAATAAAAATGATACTAGCCTAACAATAGAGCAGTGGCTATGTGAAACCTTGGCTGTGGGTTTCAGTTGTTAAAATATCACTTGTCAACATGCTTAGACTTGTTATAGGTGTTGTGGTAAAGGATTCATATTCCTATACTTAGAATGATGTAACCTAGCTGTTTTTATCAAATCAAGCAGAAAACAGTCAGCATAGTCGTGTCACAATTACAAAGCTTCTACACTGTAATTATTATAATACAACAAAAAAATTCCATCTTAAATTTGATGAAGAAAAATTCCAGTATGGCTTACTGTTTACTTGACTTTAGTCAAGTATTGTAGACTTTACATTTAGTGAAGACTTAGTTCTTGTTTCCCCCTTTTGTGTGTGTGCAACAGTTTTGGTTGGAATTTGTTGTGTTGTTGTACTTGGGCACAGTGACATCCTTTGTTGTTATTGGTGGATGTGGATAAGAAACTATGGATAAAAATAAATTAAAAGATAATAGAATCATTAAAGGTTTTTTGATTTTTCTGTCCTTTTGCAAACTACAAAAATATACGGTATGCACTTAATATTGGATGATGTAATGGGTGTTCACTTGACTACATCACTTTTCTGATTCTCCCTCTCCTTTTTCTACTTTCACTGCAGGCCACGAGTGTGTCAGACGTGCTTGCAAAACAGCCAGTCTCAATATTGTGTTAGGGACAGAGCCATCCATTACTGAGCAAACATGGTCTTGTCTGTCTCCAGTGCTTTGGGCCAGCAATTAAAGACATCATGCCAGCACAGAGGCACTGAAGGCGGGGGAGGCGGGGGCAAGTAGACCTTATCAGAGTCATTCCATCAAATATTGATGAACCTAATTGAGGTTTTTAGGCACTACAAAGCTTCCTGAAGAGTATATCTGTTTTTATAGAAAGACACAGTCTTGGTCTACTGGAGCACACAGTTAGAAGAGTGCAGTCTTGTGTGTAAATTGCATGTTATGTAGACTAACAGCAGGCAATTGCATGTTATTGAGGTGGAAGATGAAGGAGAAACTTGTACCAATCAGATTCTTCTCCCATGGATGGAAAGTATGTCAACACCAAGTCATTGTAATAGACACTATATAGTGCTATAACTCAAAGAGCAATGCACAAAGAACATTTGAAATTATGATCATTTTATGATATTTTTATTCATCTCTTCCTTTGAATATTATTTTCTATGTTGTCAAAAAACAGAAATAGAATCCAGCTCCCTTTTGGTGTATGTGTTTTCCTGTTTCTCTCTCTAACTTTCACTCATTTTGAGAGAAAGCAGGATTGCGTTTCAATCTTTTTATTTTTTATTTTTTTGCCTGAAATATAAAACTTTACTGCTGCAGTTCTTATTCCTCTCTTTTTCTCAGTGCTGGTCCCCCGTGACATCAGCCTGAGAATGGCAGCTTTAATTTGCAGGAAAACAAGTCAAGAATATTGATTTCAAAAAGTGCTTTCCCCCCCTTGGAAAAAAAACGAGAAAAAAAACTGTCTGCTATGTGAAAACCTGTAGCCTTCAATTAAGTGAGGCTTGTAGGTGTGTGTGTTTTCATTTGGGCCCTGTGTTCACTTGAAATGATACATTAAAGGCTGTGTTTTACTTCAATCAGACTGTGAAAATATACACACAGACCTAAGTGTCTCTTGAAGGGCTCCGAAGTTGGCATATACACACCGCCACTATACAGCACCAGACAGATGGGCGGTATTTATCTTAGAACAAGAACCATGTTCTCCTGCTCCAAAATGGAAAAACATTGCTTTTCCCACTTCTGAAGATGACACGTGTCCAGTAATTCATGTCGGTTGATATTCACAGGTCTCAAATCTCACTTTCCCTCCCTAAGACTATTTTGTAAAGCACAATAATTTTTTTTTCCCTTGGCACAGAACAGAAGTTGGAGACATGCTCCTTGGCTTTGTCCACACACTCGACTGTTGAAGCATTCTTTTGACTCATTATTTTGACTCACAGTAAACGTAGAGGTTAATTTGATTGTATTTGGAGAATAGTCAGCCCCTGCGGTGAAGCTTCCACTTTAATGCAAGGTCTGAACTGAAGGTTCTGAACTGGTGCTCAGTGCCAGGCAGAGTTTGGATATCAACATAGGGACTGAGTACAGCTAGCGGTTGTAACACTCCATCCCAGAGGCTTTAGAAGTCATCCTGCTAATACAGACATGACTAAAGCTCCCTATCATCCCCCACAGAATGACACGGTACGGCTCCAAGACTTAACTCTTACAAAGAGCTTAAATATCTTAGATGTGTAATGCATAATGGAGGTGTGTTCTGTACTTTGGTGCACAGAGTATTCCCATTGCTATACTAGGCTTTACTACAATAGCATGCTGGTTTGTGCAACATGTCACAATGCCTTGTCAACTGTAAGAAGTACATGCAGATGGCTGGATACTAAAAGGCACAGTGATAATTACATTAGAAAACAAGAGAACATTATTCATTTTTATGGTAAAGTCCTTCTCTGTTGACTAAGAGGATCGCTTTCTTCATCTCCTCTGTTCCCCCTTTGTCTCATCCAATATCTGTGCATGAATGTATGTGCACGTTTCTCTGTGTTTGCATACACCGTGTGTTCATATTTGCTCAAAAGGAGGCTGGAAGCTCCCCTAGTGGCTCCTCTTGAGAATTACCTTAGAGAGTACAACTGTGCTCAGCAGCAAACCCAGTAATGGCAAGAAAAATAGCAAACACATTACTTTTTTGTTTCCATATCAGCAGTCCAACTGTTTTTTTCTATTTTTGTTTGCTTACATACATATGTGGAGACAAAGGCTTGTTTGTGAAACATAGCGTAAGCTCAAAAAGTGTGTAGGTATTTAGTGTTTGCAATTCAAGTACAATGTTCTCATCAGCTACTACTAAATAAAATTGTTAAGGGAGGGAGTTGTTTATTTTCATTTACATGGTCTTCAACTTGAAAGATGTGTTTGTGTGCCGCAGCTACCAATATAATTCAACCTAATATATTCTCTTTTGTACTGAGAAAAGTAGGCTGCAGGAAAATGGCTTGAGAGTTGCAAATAATAATGTGAAATACACTTTTTTAAACTTAATTTTTTACTGATTCTATATAATTCTTATGTGAATGAAAAATACTAAAATCTAAGGTATACAAAACTAATTACATACTCAGTAGGTGCTTAATTATTGACTTGTCTTTTAGGTTAAAGTACTGCAAACAATCATAACGACACATATGCCTGTTTGTTCTTTAGTGGGACAGAGACTCGCATTAAGCTTGTGAGGTAATCTGCCCTATGATTAACGAAATGCAGATAATATATGTATGCTGAAACACATAGGAGTGTGTGTGTCTGCTGCTGTGTTTTTTATGTGCAGCATTAAATGTATAAATGTGTTTTCTATGGGTGTGTGCATATAGTATGCATGATTACTCCGCCTTCACTTAAATGCAAAGTGTCTAACATCTCTACCATTCATGTCATGAATAAGACACACCTTTGCAGGACACGGCTGATAAGTCCATGATGAGATCTACACTTCACCTTTCATTTGTTTTGATCTCTGTGTAGACCCAACATCCTGTGATGTTTGTGTGTGTCTGAGAGGGCAGAGAGAGAATAGAACAGTGTGGGACATGCTGCCCTTATGTGTTTGTTCTAAATTGATTACCTGCTTCCTGTGTTTTTGTCATCTTGTTCTTCCTCTCTGCATGTGCTGTGCTGCTGGCTGACTGATTGTATCAGGACGCGGTCAGCAGCCCAGGATATTTCAATTTCATTGGATTTAAAGAGGACTTGCAGGAGGTGTGCACATTAGCGCCTCAATAAAATCGCATTTGTCAGCATGATCCTTTTTAAGTGCATTTCAATTAAGCTGTGATTCTTTGATTATATTATGCCCCGGCCTTGCCGGCAAAAGCTCACTGCTGGTTGAACAAGGCTCTCTCTGTCTAATGTACACAATTTAATTTTCTTAATTGAGCTAACATGCTTTTCATATCCTAATTCCTGGAATAATCTTTAATTCCTATCTGCAGCAGCAGACTTTTAATGAAAAAGGGCAGCCGAAAAACATCTGTTAGACCAGTGATTAAATCACTCGCATAACATCTGCATTTATGAGGGTGTTAGCGTGCTGCATGGCCCTTTCTCTATTTGGAGCAATTATCTCGTGTCACTTTAGTAATACTAGATATTAATATAGATGTGATTGTGTGGTCCCCTTTGCACTGACAACTGTCATCCTGCTTTGTCTCCAGAGTGAGCTCTGGCTATTGATATAACATACCAGAAGTCTCCTTTAAGCAAAAGGAGGGAAAGATTGTTTTTTGTCTGAGCTGTGAGAATAAGCTATTTGTGTATCCTCTTATTTGAGAATGGTGGGAGACGTGATAAGCAAATCCTGTTTCCTTTATGGCAAGTGGTTAAGTAATTGATCAAGCTGTTAAATACACACACTTGCACGCACACAATGCTCACACGGATCCTCGATCACACTAACACACCGATGTGTTACACAGTGTTTCCATACCTGCTGGCTTCGCACAGTGTCGCTGGAGTACCAGCAGAGAGCCCACTGCAGTGTAAAACACAGTAACTGCTCTTTCTGGTTTGTCCCTCATTCCCTCCCTTGCCACCTCCCATCAGACCCACTTTTATCAAGAATCACACAAAATGGAGTATCAGATGAAAGCCATTGCTCTGCCTCCTTAATCTCATCTACCTTTGCCTTCTCATCTTCTGCCTTTTTTCTCCCCCCCGCGTCTTCCTTGTGGCATGGTCATCTGTCCATTAAGAGTGGGTGAGTCAGTCACCTGCCGTTTGGCCCCCTCATCATATGACACACGGTGGCACAGCACGGCTGTCATCGACTCCGCCGAGCTTGGATCAGGTGACCAGATTATCTTCCTGCCAGCTTTCATTTACCACTTTCTCATGTGTTACAGTGACAACAGATCACACACAATCAGGATGAAACTAATCAAATGACCAACCTGTTTGCTACCTGCAGTATCTACAATGTGTCAGAGAAATGCTTTGGTCAAACCTTTAAGTTGAAAGTCTGATAGACAATATTGTTATCAAGCATGCACTTCTCTAAACTCGAAAAAAATGTAGTTTAAGATTTTAGCTATGTAACAATTTTACAAATTGTAATAAATTCGTTTATACAATATTTTATACAATATTCTTTATCTGCAGAACTTCTAATAATATTGAGTTCTATTTTATGCACTTTAGAATAAATCATACCCACACAAAATACATTTTAGAAAG
This sequence comes from Neolamprologus brichardi, assembly GCF_056152115.1. NCBI lineage: Eukaryota > Metazoa > Chordata > Actinopteri > Cichliformes > Cichlidae > Neolamprologus > Neolamprologus brichardi. The sequence goes on along the minus strand of NC_142104.1, from coordinate 10,096,996 downwards.
ATATTCTTGCACATTAGTAATAATTGTCTGTCACTGGTCAAAAGTAAATCGTGCTGCATATCACAAACGCAAAGTAATGTTACACACAAATGTCAGATTATGTACACAAAGATATATATATATATAATGCATGTAATGCAAAATAATCTGTAAACAGTATGTTAGGAAGAATTGTTGAAACCATACACTGAAATGAGAAAATGTATTTTGTGCGTTTTTGACAACTCTTATTTGATAAAAACAATGAGTATGAAAATCAACAGGTAACACTGACTTGGCACTTGACTGTGCTGATAACATAAAACATGGTTTGACAACATTAACCTCCTAAGACCTGAACTCTTCCATGACATGCATTTTTTTTTAAATTTCTCTTTGATATTTGGGCATATTGGGGCCCGATGAATGTAAAAACAAAGAATTACCAGATTTTTTTTTTTTTACCTTATTTTTGTTTTTAAGAAAAATGACAGCCACATATGAGGATATTCGTTTAAAAATTTGATAGAACAGTAGCAGTATAATGTCCTCGTAAGTGGATATCAGGCCCATGTAGAGCAAAATTGAGTATTTTAGTCTAAATAACCCAAAATGTGATGTCCACACATGTGGACGCCAGGTCCTAGGAGGTTAATAGCAAAAAAAAGACAAGTTCTTTTTTCCTTTTTTAAATCAAACTTTACCAACTGTGATACCTACAGACCCAAGAAGTAATCTTTTTTTTGTCTTTTTTCATATAATATTTAAATCAATTTTCTATCATTCTGATTTCTCACTACATCAGTTTGTACCTGGTTACATCATAAGACTTTTTCCTCTGTTAAACCTTTTTAGGTAATAATTTTTAGTTCAAATTACTGAAAGCTACATTACCGGTATCAGAGAATGATAAGTAAGCTACTGATGATCTCATTTAAGGCAGATTTTGCATTTTGTAAAGGACATTATACTTTTAAATATAAATTGTATTTAACACAGGCAAATGCATGCAAAACAACTACAAAGTACAGTTATGGGAAAAAGATATACTCTCTGTCAATTCTAGGCAGAGCTGATTTTTCTGTCTGTGTTCAGATATCAGTATGTTGTCAATGCTTTGTATTACTGTGATACATCGAATATCTCTGTAACATTTTCTTCTCCTCTTTCCAAACCATTTGAATTTTGTCTTTAGCACAAACTGCAACAGAGTTAAGGTCCCAAGAAGTTGATTCTGTTCATGTGGATGTAGTGTTTTCAGTGAGAGAAATGTTCCATCACTCATGTGGTAGGTTTAGGTCCAACCACAATGTTTCAGTGGAGTTGAGGCCCGGATGTCAGTGGGACATTGAACACATTTATTCTTTTCTTTTTCAGCTATTCTGTTGTTATTTGATGGTGTCCATGGATTTATCTTGACGTTTTCCACATGTGAATAATCTTTTATACCATAGAATGAGGAACTCCTCCCAGGTTGATGGGCACCAGCAATTGTTTTTTCATATCTGAACATTGTGTTAGCACATATCTGAATGCTCCAGATATACAAAGTGACAGAACTTGTTTTATTTTGTTTTTTCAATCGATTCATCAATGAATCCAGTCCTTTTTACCAGAGGTTCCAGCCTCCTGCTTAATTCCTAATGAAGAGGTAAGGCTGTACTTTGCGTGCACTGCTTCTGTATTTTGACTTTTTTTTTTGTTCAGTCAATGACACTGTGTAATAGTCTGTGGTTCATCTGAGGTTTACCAAATTTTAAGACATTCTGGACCAAATTATTTAATTATGGCCTGATGTATAAAACTTAAGAATTTAAAGAGGGTATACTTTCTTTTTTCCATGACTGTACCTATAACAATAATAATAATTATATTAATACTAAATTTAAAACAATAAGAATATTTAATACGACATTAATACGACAGTGTTTCACTGTTGAGGTTCTCTGAATTTTCCCATCCATCCATCCATCTTCATCCGCTTTATCCGGGGCCGGGTCGCGGGGGCAACAGCCTAAGCAGAGAAGCCCAGACCTCCCTCTCCCCAGCCACCTCCTCCAGCTTATCCGGGGGAACACCAAGGCGTTCCCAGGCCAGCCGAGAGATATAATCTGTCCAGCATGTCCTGGGTCTGCCCCGGGACCTCCTCCCGGTGGGACATGCCCGGAACACCAACCCCAGGAGGCGCCCAGGAGGCATCCTTGTCAGATGCCCGAACCACCTCAGCTGGCTCCTTTCGATGAGTACGAGCAGCGGCTCTACTCTGAACCCCTCCCGGATGGCCGAACTTCTCACCCTATCTCTAAGGGAGAGGCCAGCCACCCTTTGGAGGAAGCTCATTTCCGCCGCTTGTATCCGCGATCTCGTTCTTTTGGTCTCTACCCACAGCTCGTGGCCATAGGTGAGGGTAGGGACGTAGATCGACCGGTAAATTGAGAGCTTCACTTTTACACTAGGCTCCCTCTTCATCACGACGAACCGGTGCAGCGTCCGCATCACTGCAGCTGCCGCACCAATCTGTCTGTCGATCTCCGGCTCCCTTCTTCCATCACTCGCGAACAAGACCCCGAGGTACTTGAACTCCTCCACTTGAGGCAGGAACTCATCTCCGACCCGAAGTGGGCACTCCACCCTTTTCCGGCTGAGAACCATGGCCTCAGATTTGGAGGTGCTGATCCTCATTCCCGCTGCTTCACACTCGGCTGCGAACCATTCCAGTGCGAGCTGGAGGCCCTCACCCGATGAAGCCAACAGAACCACATCATCCGCGAAAAGCAGAGATGAGATTCTGAGGCCACCGAAGTGAAAGCCCTCCGCCACTTGGCTGCGCCTAGAAATCCTGTCCATAAAAATTATGAACAGAATCGGTGACAAAGGGCAGCCCTGGCGGAGCCCATCACCCACCGGGAACGAGTCCGACTTATTGCCGGCAATGCGAACCAAGCTCTTGCAACGGTTGTACAGGGATCGAATGGCCCGTAGCAATGGGCCAGACACCCCATACTCCCGCAACACCTCCCATAGGTCACCCCGAGGGACACGGTTGAATGCCCTCTCCAAGTCCACAAAACACATGTAGACTGGTTGAGCAAACTCCCATGCACCCTCAAGTATCCTTGAGAGGATAAAGAGCTGGTCCAGTGTTCCGCGACCAGGACGAAAACCGCATTGTTCCTCCTGTATCCGAGGTTCGACTAGCGGACGAACTCTCCTTTCCAGCACCCTGGCATAGACTTTCCCAGGGAGGCTGAGGAGTGTGATCCCCCTGTAGTTGGAACACACCCTCCGGTCCCCCTTCTTAAAGATGAGTACCACCACCCCGGTCTGCCAGTCCAGGGGTACTGCCCCTGATTTCCACACAACATTGTAGAGGCGTGTCAACCAGGACAGTCCTACAACGTCCAGAGCCTTCAGGAACTCGGGGCGGACCTCATCAATAGCAGGGGCTCTGCCACCAAGGAGTTGTTTAACTGCCTTAGTGACCTCGCCTCCGGAAATTGACGGGTTATTCCTCTCATCCCCAGACTCTGCTTCCTCCTCGGAAGACATGTCAGTGGGATTAGGGAGGTCCTCGAAGTATTCCTTCCACCGCCTGACAATTTTCTCAGTCGAAGTCAGCAGCGCTCCGCCAGCACTATACACAGTGCAGGTAGAGCACCGCTTTCCCCTTCTGAGACGCCTGACGGTTTGCCAGAATCTCTTCGAGGCAGTCCGAAAGTCTTTTTCCATGGCCTCTCCGAACTCCTCCCACACCCGAGTTTTTGCTTCAGCCACTGCCCGAGCCGCATTCCGCTTGGCCTGTCGATACCTGTCGGCGTCCTCCCCCACCACCTGATCCAACTCACCACCAGGTGGTGATCTGTTGACAGCTCAGCCCCTCTCTTTACCTCGTGTACCATTAAAAAAATATATCAAAAACATATTTAAATTGGGCCAGTCTAACCTTAAAGGTCATCCTTGTATACCTTCGATCATGGTGACTATTTTTAGATTGCTTCCTGGAAGGTCCAAATGCATTTTTGCATCTGCAATTTGAATATTTTACTATCTCAAACTAACAAAAAATTTACTTCTTTGTTAAACTTTAAAGTCATTATTCTGTTATATCCTTAGGGAAAACCATCTGTGGAAATTTTGTGCTACATGCTTTTTGACATTGCACCATTGTACCATTTTTTTTGCCCATACCAAAATGTCCTGCTGGGCAGTTTTGGTCTCCTGTATTCTAAAAACAGCAGATGCACTGAAAGCTGTGGAAGGCTCACAAAGGAGTCTTTCTATAAACGGCGACCACCCAAATTTCAATCTTTTTTTCCCATATAAAACTGTATTTTGGATTAAAAGTTGCTTTATTACCCATGAGAGGTCAGTTGGTGATTACAGAAGAAGTGAGTTGTCCTGTTCAGCCATTTTTTGTAAGTCTTTTTTTCTTGTGTTTCTTTGTTTTGTTTTGTTTTTTGTTTTGCTTTTTTACAGCAGTAAATCATTGTTCATTTTGTGTTTCTGTCACACAGGGAGAATTAATTGCTAATTGCTAATTGCTGTTACAGTGACATTGTCTTTAATGTTTACTTTGTGGTTGGGGTGCTAAGTGGTGTAGCAATAAGGGGCATGAAGGCAAATTGGCAGTGCCTTCATGTGGTGGGTACTAGTTTTATTTGTGATGATGTAACATGATTTTGTTTATTCCTTCTCTCATCTTGTTTTTTTTCTTTCTTTTTTTTTTAACCGTCTGGATTTGGTTCTCCACGGGTGGTGCTGTGTCCCGAGTGGTGGTGTGTATGTTCCCCTTGCCTCATTGCTGCCCACATTACAGGAAAAAAAACAAAAACAAACTTTCTCTACCCACTGAACCCACTCAGAATTTTTCTGGCTTAGATTCATTTTCCCCTCCGTGCTTGACTTTAATTCAGGGCCTAGAGTAAACTCCGACCCAAGTAATAATTGAGAGCTTGAGCTTGAAATTCAAAGATAAGAATAGTACAGCAATATCACCTCAAGGTAGAATGATTGACATGTTTAAACAACAGTATATCATTCAAAAGAATTCTCATTAAATGTGTTTGGCTCAGTGTCATTAGCACCGAAGAAAAGAAATCTGTCTGGCTGTGCTTGATGGTGCATATCCCCCAGGACCAAGCCTGTGAGAACTTCTTGTCTAGATACTCTTCACTTTAATGTGTAAAATGTTTCTGGCAGATGCTCCAGTAAAAGTCCAGTGCCATCGACTCATCCTCCTTCTCCCCATAGACAAATCTCAGAACCAGTTTGAGTAGCAAGAGCTCAAATCCTTGACCTACCTCTTTCTTGTGACCTCTCCCGGTGGAGTGGAGAGTTGTAATCTGACCAGTGCACTCCTTACAGACACAGCCAAGTCCCCTCTGTTGTGCTGTTATCAGCTGAGTGTTATTACCCCTCTTTGCACAGGAAAATATGCCTTGATTTCCATCGACCCATGCCTGAATCAATGCTTTTAAAAATCTTAGACACCTTTTACTTAAGAGCAAAAGCATGCATTTTATGTTTTGACATGGTCATATTGATTGGTGGAAGGGGGTGTGTTGGGGTGGTAGTGGTGGTGGATGTGGGGGGTGACCTCTTTCTCGTTCGTTCGCTCCACCAATCTTCACGCTTCTTTCTTTTGCACTCTCAGTCACTGCCAGTGTCTGGTAACACTGCCATCCTTAATGGCTTTTCTGTGCTCCATCTACAACCCTCCTATCCCCTTGCAACCCCCACCCCCTTCTCTTTCTTGCATCCCCTCCAACTCTTCTCTCTCTAGAGCTCCCCTTATTCTTTGCATTTTTCCCCCACTAATCAATACTTAGTGCTCCCCCCTGTCCACACCCCACGTCACTCACATTTGGCTCGCTGATAAATTATGGATGGGGGCCTCTCACATCACATCTAAAATTTCTATTGTGTTTGTCAATGTATGATCGATACTTCACCTCGCCGAATCCTCAAAGCTGTCCATGCCTCTGCTCTCTGTCCACTTTCATTCCGTCTCTACTACCATTTTTTGTTTGTTTATGATTTTGGTTTGTTAGAAGTGCTTCTAGTACTGGGGTCTCATGGGCTGTAGCTAAAAAACGGGTAATCATAAAAAAAAATGCATCCACCCCTGCACTTTCCTCACCTTCTTATTCTGCTGGTTTCAGTTCCTAAGCTTGACCTTTGTCGTACTTTTCTTTCTTTACAAAATGTCGTTAAAATGTGACAACACTGAATTCACAAAAAAAACTAACAAAAAACCCCAATAAAACAATCTGTGCTTGATGCGAGTTTCTGGAAGAGCATTTCTGTTTGACAAAACCTCATAGGTTTACATCTTTCATTCTTATTGGCAGCCTTTATCCACCCCCATATCCTGAGAAGGCACATCAACACTGGGGTGGATTTCTGAAGTGTAAAAAGAATTTGAAGAATCAGAGGGACCATAAACTGACAGACATACTCAAAGCTGTCAATCATAACTGGAATTTAAGTATTTGCACATACATGTGCACAGTTAAGCTTTTTTAAGGCCATGATGTTACCACAAAGGAAATTTTACATCTCTTAGTCATTCATGGTTGACCACATGATCAAATGTTACTTTGACTTTTGAAAAAGATCATAAGGTCATCTGTTTCCAGCTTCAGCTTTGCCTGTCTGCTCTTCCACAATATGTTCCTCACATTTCTATGCTCTCCATGTATTTTCCTTCTCATTCATTCTTTACAAATGCGATGTTTGGCCATCTCTCTCTGATTCTCTGTTGTACATGAATAACTTGACGTAGTAGAAAATAACCTGACAACCATAAAAAACGTTTGTCAAAAACTGAATGTCATAACCACAGATAGTAAACTATTTCTTCAAATTGAAGTGTTTAGGCTTTAAAGTTTTTCATGTTACAACCGTGCAATTATTTTGCAATAAGAGTTTTATTAAGTAATGAAGATTTTTTTTTCCAGTGAAACTCCGTAGCAGTTTATTTGGAAAAGATACAGGGAATGCTTAGTTTGTATACGCAGAGGAAAACAGTAAATTTAGCAGATTAAAAGTACCCTACTAAGTAGGAAAATTTAGACTCCTATAGAATGAATTTGAAGGCTTTCTTCAACATTTGAATAAAGTGGTCATAAGAATGAATGAGAAATGAAATTGTTCCCAGTTTTAGTTAACCTTTACTCTTCTGAAGAGTCTAACTGGTACATCGGTGGAGCTGATGTGTTGGCTAATATTGGCCATTCGCTAAAAAAACTATGTCATCTCTTGTTTAGTTTTTACATTATAAAAATGTAAAAACTAAACAAGAGGCTAGAAAAACACCCTTTAAACATATTATTATTGTTGATGTTGCGTACTATGTCCACTAAAGGGTACTGTCCAACTTCCCTGATGACACCACCTGTTTAAAAGCAGTTGACATCTGTATTGTCAGGCTCAAGTCCTAGCTAGATTGACATGTTGCTGTTTTTTCATGTTCCTTAGTATTTGATGGCTTACTTTATGTTTGCAGTCACCCGTTGGCTAGCAGCAACTTTTTAAGATGCAGTGTTTAAATGCATCTTAAACTCATGCAGTGTTTTACTCAAGACATGAGCAATGTTGTGAATCTAATCAAAACATCTTGAATACACTATATTGCCAAAAGTATTGACTCACCCATCCCACTAAATTCAGATGTTCCAATCATATCCATCGCTGCAGGTATATAAAGTCAAGGGCAAAGGCATGCTGACTGCTTTCACAAACATTTGTGAAAGAAGGAGTTGCTCTAAGGTGCTCAGTGAATTCCAGCATGGTACCCTGATAGGATGCCACCTGTGCAACAAGTCCAGTCGTGAAATTTTCTCAGTTCTAAATATTCCACAGTCAACTATTATTGGTATTAAAACAAAGTGGAAAAGATTACAAATAACACTAACTCAGCCACAAAGTGGTAGACCATGTAAAATCACAGAGCGGGGTCAGCAGGTGCTGAGGCTCATAGTGCACAGAGGTTGCCAACTTTCTGCAGAGTCAATTGCTGCAGACCTTCAAACTTCATGTGGTCTTCAGATTAGTTCAAGAAGAGTGCTAGAAAGCCTTAAGGAATGGGTTTCTATGGTTGAACAACAGCACCCAAGCCGTACATCACCAAGTGCAATGCATGGTTTACAGTGGTGTAAACCATGCTGCTGATGGAGTCTAGAGCAGTGGCGACGTGTTCTCTGGAGTGACGAATCACGCTTCTCCATCTGGCAATCTGACGGATGCATCTGGGGTTGGCGATTTGCCAGGAGAACTGCATTGTGCCAAATGTAAAGTTTGGTGGAAGGGGAATTATGTGTGGGGTTATCTTTCAGGAGTTGGGCTCAGCCTCTTAGTTCCAGTGGAAGGAAGCCTTACTGCTTCAGCATACCATGACATTTTGGACAATTTCATGTTCCCAACAATGTGGGAACAGTTTGGGGATGAAGCTTTCCTGTTCCAACATGACTGCGCACCAATGCAAGGCCCATAAACACATGGATATGGGAGTCCGGTGTGGAACAACTTGGTTGGCCTTCACAGAGATCTGACCTCCGCCTGATAGAAGACCTTAGGGATGAATTAGAGTGGAGAATGTGAGTCAGGCCTTCTCGTCCAACATCAGTGTCTGACTTCACAAATGCACTTCTGGAAGAATGGTCAAAAATATATCCTGAACACACTCCCAAACCTTGTGGAAAGCCTTCCCAGAAAAGTTGAAGGTGGTATAGCTGCAAAGGGTGGGCTGACATCATAATAAACCCTGTAGATTAAGAAAGTTCATATGTGTGTGGAGCCAGATGTGTGGATATTTTTGGCAGTATAGTGCATCAATACCATCAGTTTGCCTTTACTGGGAGTTTTGCATGAAATTGGTTTCTGTGATGATTTAATTTCAGCTAGATTATGCTTAGTGTGAATCTTTTATTTCCTCACTTGAAATTGTTTTTATTGCTTCCAATCCAATCCAATCCAATTTTATTTATAAAGCACTTTAAAATACCCAGCACAGGAATAAAGTGCGGTACAGAAAATAAGTAAAAACAATGGAATAACAGAAAACAGCAAAATAAATAAATAAAACACATAAAACATAAAATTAAAACAGCCCTATATTAAAACAAAAAACCTAATAAAACAGCATCGAATCACCTAAAAACAACTGAAATTGCTTAATCTACACCAATAAAAGAAGAAAACCCATGCATCCATATTCATGTTTATCCACATATCTCAGCTTTTATTTCTCGCAGTTGTATCCTCAACTGTCTCACTTTCTTTCTCTCACACCATACAAACCATGCAGGGTCAAAGTGGTGCTGTGGGTGTAATTTAAGTGGCAGTGGGCTTATCACAGCCTAAGGTTCAGCTGTGATCACTGGCCCAGAGCAGCACCTGCTCCGCACACCACCTCCCACCTGCTGACAAGAGAAACTATGCTGGCTAATAACTATAGCAGCGGATCTCTGCCTCCTTTTCCATGACTACTTAACCTCTGACATGGCCTTTTAAGTGAAGGTCTGGTATGTGTCTGCCAGCTTCAGCTTGGTAGCCACGCCTTTATGCCATTACCTTAAATAACATGCAGTCCCTTGTCTGCAGCAAGGTAAGAAGCTGCTTTAAACTCATACTCTTGGAAATAATAGTTGAACAATTCCAGTAGCTTTGACCTTACAGTGGATACCATTTTAACATTTTGCTTTTTTCCCCCTTTGTTTATGTGTGGAATTATGGAGTTAAAGTAGCAACGGCAACAGAAAATTTAATAAAACTAAAACAATGAGTACCTACTGTGGTATTTCATGTCATAATTTTAATAATTTGAGCAAATATCTTATACCAGGTCCAGGAGTAAAGGAGCTTGTTTCATGCTTTTTGACCATGCCCTACATTTTTTGTAAATACAAGTAAGAAGGCAAAATTTTATAGGTGTTAGCTGTCACACATTGTTTACACATTTTAGATAAAGATGTCCATGTTTTACTTTTATTTTTTAGATACTTAATAAATCTGAGTGTGGTCAGAGACCTCACAGAGTAGTGTGCAAAAGTTGTGAGTCACTCCTAATTTTTTTGCTCCCAATGAGCCAGTTTTTGCCATAAAGTGGACCTTTAAAGTGGTCTTGAGCAGTAATTCTCCAGGCTTTCTGAAGGTCTTTCAAAGTGTTTTTTTTTTTAAAGCTGCTTTCATTTAAGTCTAAAAAGGCACCTAACTCAATGGATAAACCAGCGATACATCTACATATAACACATGTCACAAAAACACAAATTTTCTCCCCATTTATTAAGTTAAATGCCAAGGATAACACATGACATGTAGTGAAGAAATGACGGGCCTAAAAACCTGTCTAACCAAGATACTGTTCCTATCCACCTTTATTTGAGCCATGTACTGTTCATCAAAGCCTTATTAGAAATAATAAAAGTATAAAAAGCCAAAAAAGATTACTGTCCCTGAAACTACAAGAAATCTTGTTTAAGACAGTTCATACTGTATTGAAGGATGAACTAATTATACCACATATCACTTTCAAACTCATTAGAAACTGCTGTCACCTTATACACTGCAATTTCATTTATGGTTGCACATGTTTCAGCAAGTTGCTTCATCAACTTCCCATTTTCTTAGAAAAATCTAGAGGTGAGAGGTGATTAAAGACTTTTGCACAGTACTGCATTTTATTTATAGTGTGTGGAGTTACATTTCAAGGTGGTCGCTAGTTTAAATCTGGGAACAAGTTCAAGTAACCTTGTGCTCACGCAAGGTCAAAATGTTTGGACTCAGTCTCTCAGACTGTGATCTGCTTCCTCTCTATCTGCACCTCAGCAGTATCGGCATCGGTGGAAGGGCAACAGCCCAACCCTACTCATGCCCAGTTGTCCAGCAGCTCATTCCCAAATAAGATTCTTTAAGACCAATCCCCACGTCAAGACTGTGTGAGACAGATCTTCTGCAAAGACATAAATACACAAACATGGGTAAAAGTTTAGAGTAAATTGTGTAGATTTGATCACACACTGACACACACAGTCCTATTGACAGACAATTCACAGAGGACTGTGGTATGCTAGGAAGGAAGAGAACTGCCCCCTGAGCAGAGTTCAGTGGCTTTAATCTATAGTGTGTTTAGTGTGAACCTAAGGGTCACATGAGAGAAACTGCTAGCAAATGCTGAATTGTGTGTATCTATTTCTAACTATAACAAAATCAAAAGGCAAGAGGGTGAGCCAGGGATTTAAAAAAAAAAAAAAAAAAAAAAGTAATTTCACACATACTTTCAATGTGTTCACCAAAACATTAGGGAAGTTCACTGCTGAACTTCATGCCCACATCCCAGTATTCCTAAGTAATTCCTAATGAGTGATTCGACTTTTTATTTAGCAAACTAACCATTTTAAACCTTTGTAATAAATACTCCATTAAGCTCTTCGTCTTGTCTGTTTTCTATTTTATATTTCAGTTTTGCATACGCACACACACTTTCTCTCCTGCTTCCTTCTTAGGCTTGAGTTCTGTGGAAATGGTGGTGTCATCCTCCTCTCTCAGCCATCGGTTCAGATTTGCCTCTGAGCGCAGCGAGACTTCCTGATTTGTGTGACAAACACAAATGCCTTTAAATTCCCAGAGCCCCGGCTCCTTACCAGCCTCATACCTTGTAATGCATAATTCACATCCGCTCTTGCATCAGGAGAGGGACAGCCACACACGACTTCCCTGGCAGAAAATCCATACCCCTTTGACGTCTTTACTTCAAGTGGGCAATTAGTAGAACCACAGTCTGGATCTATTTTCTCTCATAACTGTAGTTACAGATGAGCATGTACCTTAACAATTCCATGAAATGGCAATGTTGTGTTTTGTTTTCTTTTTTTCATTCATTCTTTCTTTATTTTTGTGGGCAAAGAAGTAGCAATTATGAATTCATATCTTTGGTGAATGTGCTGACACAGTTAAGAACATGCCCCATTACTGTGGGATAGTGATGGGTTGCATGGCATATAAAATAAAATTACATTTATTGTGTCCATGTCAGTATTTGACTTGTGGTTGAGGGTTGAAAATTTTCACTTCTCTTCTTTAAGGAGAAGGATTGCATCCTTTAACAAACTTGTGGCAGCTTGTGTTATGGGAGGTGCAAAAGTTTTAAAAGTTTAGATTCTTATTCTTCACCGTCATTCAAGAAGATTACAGAGGCATTTCATCAGTTCTTAAACATACAGGTGGAGTTGAGAAGAACTAGACTTAGTGGCCAAACAGAGCATAAAATCTTGCAAATGGATATCATGAACATCCACAACAGAATTCCGGGGCCTAATTTCTAATCACACAAAACTGGTCGTGAGAAGTGGGTATGCCACTTTGAATGCGAAAATTGAGATCTATAAAAAATTAAGAATTTAGGCATCTGTTTGGAAACTCTTAATGGTAAGCATAAACATTTTGGAGATGCACGTGGTGGGGCAGTGAACGGATGCCTGTTCATCAACTCAATCTTACAATTAGGGATTGTAAGATTGAGCCAGGGAGTAGGACTCAGGGAGGAACTTGCCTTTACTTGATATTAAACATGAATACGCAGAGTTATTTTAATCTCCATGCTACCAAGCCTAAATGATAACATTTTTTAAGTCATATTTTAGTTTTCATATGGTTTTTGTTTGTAACATAGCAGCAGTAAACATGCCTGTGATGCTAGTGATGCTGGCATTCTGTGATGCTGTGAGCAGAGTGCAGTGATTAAATTGCCTGACTGGCTTCTCCACTCACTTCTCCTGGCACATTATACCACCTATGAGGCAGGACTACTAGAAAGGGGACCACGGTGCAAAAGGAGAGGACTTTACAGGGGACTTAATCTAATTTTAAAAGAAGAAAAACATTTTTATTCAATCTCAAACAATGGAACATGTTTTTGGCATCAAAGTCAAATTGAACTTGTCCCCCCACAAAGACATAAAAAGTTTTCACTTTCAGCATTTATGTTTTGTATTTGAAGAATATCCATCCATTGTTTTCCACTCATCCTTGTCAGGGTTTATGGCAATTTAGATTCTTTGGACTGTGGAAGGAAGTCTGAGTACCCGCAGAGAACCCACACAAACACGGGGAGAGGAATCCAACTCAGGACCTTCTTGCTGCCCCACTTGAAAAATACATTCTTTAAATCTTTGGAACAGTAGACGCTAGTTTTCTTTTACTAGTATCATGGTCGCTAGACTGTCTTAACAGACTTAGTTGTACCTCAGTGGACTGTTACTTTGTGTGATTGAATATGCACATGGACAGTAGAGCCAGGTGTACTGTATGTTATGGTTTAAGTCATTATTCATTGGTGTTAATTTAGAAGAAAAAGTATAACAGTAGTTTATCCATCCATCCGTGTGTGGATGGATAAACTACTGTGTGTGTGTGTGTGTGTGTGTGTGTGTGTGTGTGTGTGTGTATACACACACACATACAGATAGACAGATCTGTTTTACTGATGTTTGAGAAGTGGTAGATATCAGGTCAAGGCAATGACAACTATGAATGCCAAGCTTCACTGCTGAATGCTTGACATACAGTCACTATTTCTCATAAATGTCCGCTGGGTTTACAATTACTTTTACTGCTGCTACTTCTCCTATTACCCTAATAACCATAAAGGAATGAAAAAATGACACGGACTCTTATTTTTGTAACTTTTATGTATAGTCACTTTGCTGTTCTTATTAACTGAACATGTTTTCAGCCATTTATATCCAGTTTCTTCAAGCTGGAAACATTTTTAACAGCGCCCTGTATCGTGCCAATATATGAGCAAGCTAAGCACCCCATGCTGCGGCCTCGGCCTTCGCTGTAGAACCTGTCTTCCTGCCGGCTCACTTCCATGTTCTGACACCCTGCTGCAGCTGAGCACGGGCCCGTCTGCTTCTTAATGGTGAAAAACGAGAGCTGTCATGTCGTAATCGTGTAATAACCGTGCACGGTGTCACTTTCAGCAATTAATGGAGACGCTGTGACTGGGCTGCGTAAATCCTGGCTAAGTCGTCTGTGGTTGGGTACAGCAGTGGAGGAGAATCAGAGAGGCATGCATTAGTGTGTGTAAGTGTGTTTGTCCCAGCATGTGTCTGTGTAGTTTCAAATGTTTTGGTTTGTGACTGTCAGAAATGGAAGGATTGAAAGGTGATTTTGTAGACCTATGGGTGCTTTCACATTTATGTGGCTGTATGCAAATGTCGCATGAAGAAAGAGAAACAATTTTCAGCTGCAGTGTTTATGCGTCAGACTTTTTTTGCTGACCTCACTGTGCTGGATGCCTTCACTATGTACTGTGTTATCAGTCAACAAAACGATACAATGTTATCTTTACTGGGAATTATGTTAGATATGTTTGCACTTTTATTACTGTCACTGGCATGCAGGATTTTCTTTTCTTTTTTTTCTTTTTTTTATAGAATTGTGATGTGAACTTGCTCTGCTACTTCTGTAGAAGTTCAGTCTATCTAAATAATGTCATTACATTACAAAAGATTTACATTTTGTGTGTCCTAAAATGTGTTGACTGTTTTATAATGTAAGTTGTTTTTCAAAGTTGTGTCAAAGTCTATCACCAGCCATAGTGATTTAGGATATAAGGGATCCATAAAAAAGGGCTCTAGGTGTGTCTGAGGAAGGGTGTGAAAAGAGGTCAGGGGCAGTCTGAGTTTGTCCAGAAGGCTGGTCTTTATAGAGGCCAGACAGATGAGGTGAGCAGGGCAAGCTGTCACTGAGACCAGAGTTATGACTACAGCAGTCTGCTCCTGCCAAACCCTCTGATTGTTTTAAATTTGTTTGGGTGTGGGCAGTCTCTAACTTTATGAGGTGTTGCAATAGCATTGAGTTTGTGTGTGTGTGTGTGTGTGTGTGTGTGTCTGGGTGAATCTATAGATACACCTCAGCCTTTGCAAAAAAAAGATTTAGATTTTATTTATTTATTTTTTGTATATGTTCTCTCCATAAAAACACATCATGCAAGCTTAATCTGAAACGAGGGCCAACACCTATATCCCTTTCTTGAACCTTAAAATCATGTTAGCTGTTTGAGTTTGTGCCTCATAATGTACAAGTAGCTTCATGGCTTTTAATTAAAATTTGTCCACATAAATCTACATGTATATGTGCACACATCTCGTGGTTGGCTTGCAACGTTGACAAAATTTCAATATTTTTTCTAGAACAATCTTTTTTCCCCTTCCGTGTCTAGCACACTAGCACACACTGAGACATGTGCATCCTGTGTTATACCCTTCTTGAGACTTATCACAATTTCTCTTTCTTCTTCTGGCTCATCTATTTAGTTACAAAATAGATTTCGTCAGAGTTATTGATGTATAATGCATTGGCGCCAGTGAGCTTATTTTCACTTTAATAATACTGGAAACTTTTTTTTAATATTAAGTGATTTTGCAAAGATCTGTGACAGAATGAAAGCAGTATGGAGATGATCAAACAGCCGCTTGTTTCAGGTCACGTCTCTTCTGTCTATCTGTCATAGTCACACCAGAGAGGGTTAGGGAATGAGAGAGCACAATGACTAGAGGGAATTTCTCCAAAACAACGCCAAATCACTCAGTTTTCCTGCTCCTCCCCATGTACCACGGAGATGTGTCAGAATCCAGTGTCTGTCACAGTATCCCTAGGCAGCCTCTAGATCCAACAACGAACTGGCGCCTCTTGTCTTGTCACCTGTTATCTTTACCATGTCTTGGAGTTCTGCGATGGATCACTCACAGCTTTGTTAAAGAAATGTAGAGTGTGAGTTTTACAACACGGAACGTGCTATGGCATCTATTCAGCTCTATTAAAACCCATAATAACTGGAAACATGTTTAAGTAGGAATAAATCACTCAAAATCATTCTTTTTTTAAAAAAAAAATTGTATAAATAATCTTGCAAAAATGATGGTTTAGAGCATGCGGTTTTAGTTAAAAACTGGACATGCACCAGCTGCTTACAAAGAATGACAGATGACACCCACACAAAGCAACAGTGTTCATGAAATTATGTTCATGTGCGACTAATTTACAGCACTGCTTACACATTACATATTCAGTGCCAATGCAGTAAGTAGTGCGATATTCAGAAGGAAATGGAAAAGTGTGGAGAAGAGGTAAGTACATGATGCATTTATACAGACAAACGGAAAACTGAACTGTGTGTTCAACATGCACCATGCCTCACTCCGATCACGTAATACACCGAACACATCCTCCCAATTTGGTGACCTATTTTCGGCTGCAAAATTGCCTATCCCTCCCTCAACACCAGCACATGTCAGTACTGGTGTTGCCCTGTGCTGCTGCCTGCTGTTTCAACATTCACACGTAGGCTCTGGGGGGATATTTACTCGTCACTCCCGACTTTCTAAAGTGATGAGCTCAGATTCTGCCAATTTATATCAATCTGCCACCATAATGAATCAGTTCAATTTTGAGATGTTGGAATTCAGTCAAGTTTAGGTAAAAATCCATATATAATATAAAAACATTCATAGTGAAGATTTTGCAGGCATATGTCGAACTGTTGTGTTGTTTGATATTTAATCTAAAAGTTTGAATCCATGTGGTTTGTATTTTTTATAAATTAAAACTGTAAAAAACAAATTTATAACTTATGGTTGTTTTATTTTTAACCACTAGAACTTTAATTTTCCAGTGTTTATTGTTAAATCACAGTTTAACAAAAACAGAAAAGTTGAATTTACAAGTTAGTTATCAAAAGAGTTTGCAGAAGTTGTTGCCTCGTCGTTTTGTAGAGGTAAAAAAACAAAATTAAAAAAGCCTGGGTGCTGTCAAAGTTTCCTGCAGGGAAGGAGACATCTTCGCATAAGGGGTTTGTCCATGACTCCTTCGTGCTGCTTCCTCTTTTGGCATCCTGTCTGACAGGCAGATTACATTTGCTGCACAAAATCGTTGTAGGTACAAGCATACAGTATGTACTTTGGATTAATAGGGAGTGATATATATGTGTAAAGAGCAGTGTACTCCCTAAACCCCGAAAAGTCCTGTGGTGAGTGCATGGTGCTCAAGGTAAGGATTAGCAGAAAGCTTGTGGCAACATAACATCTCCTACAGGTGTGCTCTAGGTGGATTTTGCAGGTTTGTGACATTTAAGTATTATTAAATGCTCATTTAGAGAGTATTATTTCAATAATCATTAAATAATACAGTATCAAACAATTATATGTTAAAAACGTGTTTCAAACGTGTTTTTTTTTTTTTTTCTTTCTCTCAACATGTCCATGCCTTGCATGCATCTGAGGCTCTCTGGCAGACTGTCAGCATTTGTTTTCAGAGTTTTACACAATGTCACATTCCTAAAGTTGTCATATTGAGTCCACTGAGGTACACAGTAAAAACCCACAGGCATACCAGTGAGCATAGACAAACCACAAATATCCAGTGTGAGATATGACACAGCCCCAAAGTCAGGAAATAAAATGTCTACAGAGAGATATGATTGTTTCTTTCTTTGCTGCTTTGTCTGTCTTTTTCCATTCTTTCTTGCTTACTTGTTTTCTTTTTCCCACCTCCTGCTTTCAGTGTTCGTGCAGATTTCCCTGCTGTCGGCTCTCGTCACATTCCCCAATCTGTTAGCCTTCTGATACCGGGGCCAGACTTGAAAGGAAGTCTTAAGGACGAGAGCTTATACACTGTGCCAGATTTTGTTAAATAACTACGAGATGTTGGTGCCAATTCATCAGTAATTGTCCCTTCTGGCACAGTCTGTTGAAAGTCCTGAAGAAGCCTAAGCTCAAGATCACTGCAAGTGTTAATCTTCTTATACTTAAGGTATCAGGTTTTCTTTTGATGTCGCTAAACATGTTGACTCCTATCTCAGCGCAGAAGGCAATCCAGACATAGCTATGAGCAAGATGGGGGTTTGTCTGCTGCTTTCTTCCAAGAATCTCATGGTTTGTGTGTTCCTCTCTGAGTATTCATTATGGCGCTAAAATAAAGCGGTAACAAAATGAGAAGAGAAAAAAATGAAATGTGAAGAAAGGGATTGATTCTATGCTAATTGTACTTTCCTTACCACAATTTGGCTCGCTCTTGTTCAGTATAAAATAGGCTTATTTATTTTTAATGAGGCAAAAACCTATTTCTCAGGCATAGTCACCATAATAGCCTAGGGTTATTTCCGAGACCTGCTTTATCAGTGGGCTTCTTTCAAGATCAACAGAAAAGACACTTGTCTCAAATTATAAATGATTTAGTGTCTAATTAATTTCCCTTAACCCCAGGTGTGCTGTATACATTTTCGGTTGGTATGATGAAGTTGGCAGTCACATGCATACACATAGCTGTGGTGATGACCACACAGATTCTAGGGGAATCTGCCCCAGGGAACCAGGTGGACAAGTCTAGGAAAGGTGCACCTTCTCGGGGCCTATAGTTTTTGGCACGCTGGCCCCCCCGTAGGGACTCAGGTGAGCCTCGGTGATCAATCACTGATGCTTTTTGTCAGATGAAATTCTCCCATCAGTCAGTCAGGCAGGGCCTCAGGTGGTAGGTGATAGTGCAGACACTGTGGGATCAGGGCGAGCTCCCACATGTACAACTACACTGATCCCACACACAGGTGGAGATTTGTCATGGGCTGGTAAGAGCTCATCTGTGATTGAATACGGCGCTTGAATGTGACCCACGCACACACATGTGTAAATGAAGTCCATGTGAACTTGGGTGTATGTTTGTATGCATTTCAAAATCTGTGACAGCATTCCCACATGGGCTGTTTCTACATTTACCTTTTCGTGTTACTTTGTAACTTCAGCGCACAAATGCGCATGCACTGTATATAACGCTTATGACTTGTTCATAAAAATTCACACCCAGACACAAACTGCTGTCTTTTTTTCCCCTCGTACTGCAATCAAAAGCAAATGTATGTCTGCCTGAAGGGACTCTTTAAACATGCGTCCTGGAAGATTTATGGCGGAGTTTAGAACTTAATTGTGTTGTTTGTTATTGGAAAAAGACAGGTGGGGACTGAGCTGAGACCTGTTTTATCAATTTGGCTGTGTGTCTTTCAGTGTATCTTAAGGTATTGGCATAATATAACCCGTGTTTTACTGTAATTCCACTTTTGATTTAGAGGTGTCTGTTTCTGGCAGGGTCTGTGGTGAATGCTCCCTCTACAACCACGAGCTGTGGAGAAAGTGGCTGGAGGTGATTGGGTGTTACCTTGTGTGAATCCTGTGTCAGAGACAAGTCATCAAGAACGGTCAACAAGTTCATCAAGTAAAGAAGAACGGTGAAGGGTGAGTCCTCTTTTATCACGTGGATCCAGTGCATAGAGCCATGTAATGAAAGATCAAATCTAACATATATTCTGTCCACTTTGCTAAAGTACTCTAAGACTATTTACTTTTGGTACCAGTGTCAGTTTACGGTTACTAAATCGTTGTTTTCAAACTTTTGGTGTTTAGTCCAGACACACGTATGAAGGTCCTGCTACCAAAAGCCAGTCTAGGCCAACTGAGCTGGACAAAACCCATTACAGAGCTCAAATGACGCTTGCTGGGTAGACTGGCATCAGTCAAACCCACAGGCTGCCCTGGGGTCACAGCAAAGCTGGCACTTAGAGTTTTAACACACAGACTGCACACACATTATCCAGCTAATGATGGAATTACAGCACTGACTCACCATGTAGCTACATGTAAGCGATGGGAGGACAGCAATAGATTATCGTCTGAGAAAAGAGGCACTTTCCCAGGAAAAGCAGCTGTCATGGAGAAAGAGAGAGGGAAAGAGTAAGAAAGGTGGAGATGGACATAAACTCCCGAGAATGGAGGTTTAGATGATTGTAATTATGGCTCTCTATAAAACACTCAATACTGTCATTAACATTGAGTCATATGTCCATGCAACAGAAAGGGGTGTTTAAAGGGATGTGTCATCAGTGTCTGAGGTTGGGATCGGTAGGAAAGGTTTATACTGGAAGGGGATAAGATATACGGACTGTCCTTTAAAATTGGCAAAGTCAATAAACAAGTATAACACATCCATGAGGATGTAATGGATTACAGTAACTGTGTATTTGTGTGTGGTATTTGTGTGTGTGTGTGTGTGTGTGTGGGAGTACAGATATGCGCATGGTTCCATCTGCTAGTGAATGCTTATGCAATTATGGATCTTTATTAACTTTATTAAATATTGTAGGGTTTTAATGTTAATTCGAATATGCACTCATGCAGTTGGTGTATGAGTGTGTAGAGATCCTGAGGTGTCTGCCTTAATACAAAGAAACTATAAGGACGACTATAGGCTGTTGCGGTGACTCTGTATAAACTCAATGGTCGCCCTGTTTTCTTACTCTGGTTTCTGAGCAAATGTTTGAAAAAGTTCATATTTTTAATGGCAAATCTGACAAAACCATAAATTCACAGTGCGCTGTATTTTTATCCTTTTCACATAATGAAAGTTCCAGAGGACAAAACAGTCCCAGCGAGGGTGGGGTGAATTGCGAGAAAGCAATGTAGGGGTTGGAGGGCGGGGGTAGATTGTGGTTTTGAGGACATAAGAGGAAGGCGCAACTGCACTGGACATGTAGCCATTTGGGAAAAGCAGCTCCAAGAAGTGCTTCTCAGCCTTTACGGCCTGCTCAAAAAAAATTGAGCCTTTGAGCAAACAGTGTGCAGGATCTCTGTCGGCTTTTCCAAGTGAAATCTAATCGAGCTGAGTCGAACTATTCTCAAGCAAAATGGCTCCAAGTTCAATTACACATTACAAGCCGCATGACAGTTTCCATTGTGCAATACTCACTCTAACAAGACTATGCTAAATTGTCCAGGCATCCCTGTTCACACTGGAGTCAGTGTGCCGAGACAGGAGGGAAGGGCCCTTGACAAGAGGCCCTCTTAACTACTCTATTATGGTAACACATACCTGTGGAGAAGCAGACACCTGAGACCCAAAGCCAAGCAGCTAGAGGCAACTAACTAACGTTGCTTCCATCTGGTTGCACCCTCTTGTACTTGACTGTTGTCAAACTGTTGTGGGTCTAATGCTTTTGTGTTGATTGTGGGAGTCTGAGTCATGAGGAGATTATCCAGTGGCCCTAAAGCCTTAGGCTTTGTTCTTGTAATGAATACAAAAACACCCTTTTCTTTATGCTCTTCTTAGAAGATTGTCTATTCTTAATAAATGTATTTTGATCAACTGCAGCAGTTTACACTTTTTTGATAGCGGGCCTTAGTCTATTCGCGGGTGTAATTCACATCTCACCTATTTTACTTTCTTTCCCTCTGGTTGGCACAGAGAAGAGAAGAGAAGAGAAGCCCCTCTTCGCAGTTAGACTGCTGTGGTGGTGGGAATGCTGGAACCAACCCTGTTAAAACTCGAAAACATTCCCCTTCAAACCACCATGACTGAGGAGATTAGGTCCTCATCCGCTGGAAAACAGTCTTATTTCCTAAAGATATTTGGGGCGTTTAATTTAGAAACAATGCTGGCTGGTGCACTGAGCCCATTTATTGCATGCTTTTTTACAGCCATTCTAGAAGTTATTCAAAAAAGGTAAATTAGTGGCTCTGTAAAACGTGTTCAGATGCACACCAAATACATTGGTGTCAGGCTTAATTATTTCCCCAGATGAGCCTTTTCTTGTTTCTACACCCATTAAAATCAAGGGAACAGAATCAGAGAAACATGCATTCCTGCGTACCCAGTATAGTCTTTGTAGAAGCCATGTCATTGATGACACCCAGCTATATACATATTTCATTGGGACATGCATATTTTACAGTGTAATCCTTGGCACACCACTGCTTTGTTCACAGTATGTGGAGAGGCCTGAAGAGTGGGAGGTTTTCTTTTTGTGGGTCGTGTTATATCAGCGAGGGAAAAATAAGGAAACTCTAAATGTGTTCTGACAGTCAGAATCATTTCACTGATACTTTGAAGCCTTTGATGATCGTACAGGAGGCTGCCAGTGGGGAAAAAAGGGACACTGCGTGAACATCCTTAGATTGTTGTCCTTTTGGTCCTTATTTGTTACCAGAAGCTGAACGTTAATAAATTCTGACTAATTATCAAGGCAGTTGGATCTTTAATTTTCTATTGTTATCCATATTTTGCATTTAATTCCATCGCCTTCAAAAAGTTTGACAGCATTGGCATTACTACACAAAAACTCATGTTATTTCATTTAAAGGCACTACGTTCGGGAATGCACGGTGAAATTTAAAGGCATCCCGAAGATCGCTTACTCACAATCCAACACAAAGTTATAGGCCTCTGCAGACTATACAGGAGCTGAGCGAAGCCAAATGTGCTTGTGCAGCAAACATGATTGCATGTGGTAATTTCCTGTGCTTTCTCTGCATGGCGTTGTGGTTGAAGGAGTGATTATACTGTTCCAGAGAAATGCTAATGTATGTGTTCACAAGAGACATAACATCCAGACACAATTAAAAGCACAAACAAGTGTCAGCCAGTGTTTGTGTTAATAACCGGGTTCGGTGGAGAGGGAGTTAGAGGGAGAAAGACAGAGGGGAGAGAAAGGGAGTGTGGTCACAAGCACGTGTAGCTTGCACTCAATGGAGGAAAGAATGGCAGCACTTATAAGCGGAATCCAACTGGAAACAAGGAGGGGAGTTGTGTGGTTGCTGGGATGAATATCGACGGTTAGGCCATACACCCTCCCCCCACACCCCCAACTTAAGCGGTTCCTCCCAAGAACCCCCCCACCAACAGTACTAGGCGTCGAGTCACTGCAAAGTTCACAGGAGTAACTTCAACCGTATCACTCACAACTAATAGCTCTGTGTACTCTGGCTACTCATGCTACCAGCACTTGATCATTGTGCTGTGTTAGGTGCCTCTGGTCCTTCTCTCTTTAGATTCCGCCTCATTCATCCATACAGAGTGTGGAGACAGAATTCAGTAAAAGTTTTCCCTAACTGCTGGTCAAAAAATGCCTGCGGTCAGTGTCAGCTTGGGAGGAAACATGAGATTCTGAACAAGCTCATACGCAAATAACTCAGACTGGATAACATATATGCCTGACACAGAGATTAGGGAGACAGAAATACTTTTTTGTATCTTAAACGCAACTTACAAATAATGTGTTTGATGGCTAAATACCCATAGCAGCAAGTGTTAATTTTAAATAACAGGCATGCGTATTGTTGCAAAGTACACATGCAGATATGTGGACAGACAAAAGAGGAGTTGCACACAGGAGATTTGAGTATATATCTTCATCAGCAGCAGATTGACCAGTGTTAAGATTTGCTAATACTAATGAGACTGGGGATTCTTCCTCACTGATGTTTTCTTTATTGATCACAGGCAAGTACATCCTAGTTGGTGTAACTCCCTCAGAACCTATGAGTGATTAGTATTTATTGCTTAGTATTTACACTTGCTTAAACATGCTCTGACATACAGTCAGAAATGTGAAAAGACATATTTTAGTCTGAAAAAAGAGAAAATAAACAGACCTGAAATATATGCAAGAAATCCAGCTCTTTACCTGTGGTGTTTTTGATTTTTAGAGTCGTGTATTATCTTACAGTGACATTTTTTTCCTTTGGATTTGGGAGTGATCATGCCAGATGTTGGTTTCTGATCGCCTACGGTAAAAACATGACACAACACGAATCAAAAACAGATCCCTCTCTCTTAAAACACTATTGCTCATTCATTCAGGGGAAGATCACATATCGTGTTCGTCTGTTGCCAAAACACAAAGTGTCTCAAACTATTCCAAGATTACAGCCCGAGATAGCTCTGCTTATCCATCTGTCACCATACAAAGAGCTATCTTTTCTTGTTTAAGTCACTCAGGCTCAACGTCTAATCTGAAGCGTGTGTTTGTATATGTGTGTTTGTGTCAATCTCATACGCGGAAAAGCACTCCAAACAAGCACTTATTAAGAAAGAATGTATAAGCCAGAAAGCCGGTCAGAATCTCAACCCCCCCACTCACACATTCACAAACACACACACACACAGTTACATTCTGCTTCCTGTCTGCATTCTTTCATTCTTTGTATTTGATCTCAGAATATTAATTATTCCAAAAGACACACTGTTTTATGTCTAGCATATTTGGCTGCACAGAACCATATTTTGTGATCATATACACTCATGTGTGGTAGGTTAAATCTTTTAAATATATGAAATATATGAAAGTTTCTCCTTGATACTCACAGCATAGGTGCGCTGTTTCATAATCTCAAGAACAAGGAAGGATCTTTTCCTCACAAGGTCAGCCACTTAACTACACAGTGGCAGACATTGCTACTGATGGCTGGTGACTTACAAATCATAAGTATTGATCATGGCAGAGATACTGAATGTAGGGCAGACGGTAAAATCACATCCACTTAGTCTTAATAGCCCACATTAAAGCAATTATGCACACAAACTAGGGCTGTGTAAAAGTATGCATATTATGACGGTCAATATATCTTTTTTTTTTTTTTTTTTAAATTTCCATTTTTATTCATGCACTTTGGTAATGAATCACAGTTTTGCTTGATATTGACTGCTTCAGGTGGGACACCTGTAATTGGCTGAACAACCTATTATCAGCCTCCTATTTTGTAACAGCCTTGTAGGCAAAACTGCTCTAGTCAATGACATAATGTGCGCAAGGTTTTTATATGTGTGTCAATACTCATGTATTTACTAATGACTGTTCGGGCACTGACTGGTGACCTGCTAATGAAGTCGGTGCATTTGTGTGTCAGTCAACAGGTCAAGGACGGTAGAGTCATCCTCTGCTAGTGCGCAGACTCGTAGGATACCATATTTTTGTTCAATTCAGGTAATTTCTTTTTAACATCTATAGCGGAGAAGCTTGAATTTGAATGCTTTTCTCAACATATTATTAATTTTGCTTAATGAGATCATTTTGATACGTTTGAATAAATATTTGCTGTATTAAAATTGGCTTCGTGATGATTTTGGGACCCTTTGCTTCAAACTTGAATATTTATTGCATGCGGTCAAATAAGAGTTTGTGCTTTGTCAAGCAAAATAAAAAAATAATAAAAATAAAAAAAATCCCCTAAATTCAACCATTAAATTTTTGCAAATATTATGTGAAAAAGCTCTGGTCCACACACAACCATCATTCCAGAGACCAGAGCTCATGCGTTTAAGGAAGTTGAAGCATCATTCATTAAAATTCCAGGATTCCCACAAGCAACAAACGGTATAATTATGACTTATCATTGATATATGTAAGTGAACCTGCTGACCGTTGGTTCAATGTGTTTCCAATAAAAGAAACTTTTATTTTTTTAACTTGCAAAGATGAGACTAAGATTACATTCTAAAAATACAACCAAGCTGCATAACAGGAGATCTGAAGTGTTCCCATTCAGCATAAAGTATACAGCACAATAAGTTGTATGATATACATACTTGTCAAAAAACTGAAATGGCTTGTGAAGCAAAACACCCACTTAGAAACTTCATTTTTAACACCATTTTTCACTCTGTTGATTCCATCTTTTGTTTAATAACCTCTTTCCCCGTCGTTTTCATCTGCTTTAAGATGAAACATGCTCATGAAAAATTTATCGCTGTGATCTGCATATGCCGATTCCCCTGATTGGGTTGCCGTCTCTTGTTTTGAGGAAAAGGAATGAAAGCAATAATAGGCAGCACTGAGCAAATCTCAATTTCTCCTTTTGACAAATGCATTTCATCTCCGCCATGCCAGCTGAAGGGGTTATCACAGCCCGAATAGCCTGTGCTTGAACCCCTCCATCCACTCCATCAAAAAGAGAGAGGAAGAAAAAGCAATGGAGGTCCATGAATATTTAAAGAACTTTAACTGGTAACATTTAATGTGAAACACATGATAGGCAAAGCACCACTATATTTGCACTGGCTTCTCACTATACTTACAAGGACTTTATATTCTTCTAATTTTAACTACAAATTCTGGGGTTATGATATATGGGCAAATTACATGCATGTTATTTCAGGGGGAAACTGTGGCATGTGCTATTTTGCACCGCATGCTTAGAAGAGCCAGCATCTGTGGAAGAGCAAGCACACTAGAAAGAGACAGAAAGTGAGTTTTCTCAGAAAACTTATGTCATCACGCTCTTTCATTATCTAACGTTGGCACCCAAGAGATCGGCATTGCCTAGAAGATATGGGTTATAATTGGTTTTATTGGTTTATTGTCTGTGCGAGGAAACTCTTTGATGTATTTAAGGGACCAACCTAATGAATCAGTGAATGCAGAATCCAGTCTATCCAGGGAACTGATCTCATAGGGGGTGATGGTGGGGGTGGGGATGTATTTATGTGTAGTAGTGGTGGTGTTTAAGCAATGTATTATATAGTTGCAAGTAACGGTGAACAAGCCCAGACTCAATCAAGCCCAGTTGACCAAAGAACTGGGAATGGGAAGGCATGTGGTGTAATCAAGTGTAAACATCCCATACAACGTTGAGTCGAGAGATGTGTGACCCCAGATTTATGGGAGCAGGCTGGGTGAAGAGGCTGGTCTTATTTAGCAAATATGTAGACGTGCTTTTGACCCCAGAGTGACCGCTTCACAAGCACAGTACCATTGCCATACACACTCACACACCCTCCCTGCCCTACTAGTCATTAATCATCATTTGCGGTGAAAGCAGGCCTTGTTTCAACACAATAATGGTATATGCAAACACGTCTCTTTCATTTTTGTAACACAGTAGGTGCTTCCTTTTGTGTATTTGGTGACTGTTGTTGACTCATTGCTAATACTTCATAGCTTCTTGTATTCCTTTTTGCTTTTGTGCTTATTGAGGCTGGTGCATTGAGGTCCGTATGGGGTTACTGTGGTGGCGGTGGTAGTAGAGGGCAGAAGAAGTCGCAGGGATCTAGTTTCCCTCTGCTTTTCCCACAAAAGTGATCAGAGGCTGAAAGCTGAGAGCTCATGTCCCTTGCAGCAGGTTTACTTGTGTTTCCAGTTTAACCTTTTATTAAACTGTCCATTGTGTTCCCCACTCTGCCCACAGACCATCCGTTACATTCTCATGCCCATCGGGTCAGTTAGGTTAACGGCCAAAAAGAGGTAGCAGGTAGGAGGACAAAACGATCTTCTCTCTGTCACTCTGGAGAAGGCACAATACACTGACAGAGAGAGAGAGAGTGAGAGAGAGAGAGTATATACAACTGTTTGATGAGCAGCAGGGCAATAAATTCATTAATCATCATTATATGCCTCATCAAACCCTTTGCCAGTCTCTCCATGGGAGTTACACAAATTAGCCAGTAAAATAGCAGTAATTTTAGAGGAGCTAGGTAAGTGCTTTTTGATTGCTTTCTTGAACAATGCTTCCCCTGACAAGCTAATAAATCAGATCTTTCTATACTTTAAGTGCAGCTACTATGAACCCAATCTGAGCTCCCTAAACAAAAAAAAGGAGGCAGTGTGGGACAAGAGGTTTTACTACAGCCAAAGCTCTTTCACAGATTTGTTTTGGATTCCTCTTCTTTATTCTGCAACAAAGAGGCCCGGGTACAAAGCTTTTGATATCTGAATGAACTGCTGTTATGTCTCCAGATGCAACCGGGGATTTTCTCATATTGGCTCAATATAACCTAATGTTTGACTTGAGATGAAAAAGACCTGAGCCAACAGTGACCATATGGTGAAAAATTCAATTAGCTCTTTCTCCTTTTCTTTTTTTTTTTTTTTTACAGGTCTAGTTTTATACATAGTAGATTTAGTGAGATGCATAGGCAGATGCGAAGCTGCCAACTGCAAGCGTTTGTAGAGAGAATCCTAGCTGGCAGGTGATACATACCTACTACAGTGAGCATATCCTTTCATCCAGATGGTCATTCCATGCAAGACCAACAAATCATTCATCAGACTGGAAACGGCTCCTTTATTGAAAATGAGGTCAATAGATGATTTGAGCCTGGTTTGTGGCTGGCCATGTTAGCCTGCTCCAGGTATTAGCAACTCTCAGTTACTGTGTTAGATGGGACGTCTCAAGTGGGAAGGGATGCAGTTGGAGTAGTTAGCAGAGAGGGGGGTAGTTAGGGGTGGTCTTTATCTGTTAAAGCCCCTCTCTGATGAAATTACCTATTGAAGTTGGCTGTAAACCATGCTGTTAATCAGGGTGCTGCAGCCAGCACACTCCCACTGGCATGCAGCCACTGCTTGATTCATTTATTTATTTATTTTTTGGATGGGTGATAGGGAAGAAAAAGGCCATTTTTAGCCCTTTTATCAACTTAATGTCTGGAACATTCAAGTGTCATGAAGCATGGACAAGAACTAAACTCATTTATTTTTCTTCATGTTTAGGTTTAGATTTGGTTGCCATCTAATTTGTCTTTTAAATTAAAAAATCCAGCTGCTACTTGTGTGTACCAAATTCAGGTCAGCCATTGTAGTTGTTCCTGATTGGACAGTTTGTGAGTTGCAGCACTAGCAGGCACTTTTGCTAAATTGGCACTGAGACACTGTCACACATGGGGTCCGTGCCGCTTGCTTCCTCTCATCGTGTGGGAGTGAGGGCCAGTCTGGAGCAGGGAGTTTTGGATGAGTCGAGCAGCAACGGCATCTCCTTGCCCCTTCTCATTAACGTTCTCTCCACACACCGCTGAATTGAGCACAGCTCAAAATAACTTGGGTGGGGGGGGTGGAGGGGGTTGGGGTGTTGGAGTCTGTGCCCCGTTTATCTCCATCTTGGGAACTGATCCAATTAAGTAAGTGCCCATTTACATCCATCAGACTACACCAAATTGGGAGGAAAAGTGGGAAGCTCACCACAAACAGAAAGAGCAGTGAGAAAAGGTCCATTTGTTGTGCAAGGTGGTTTGGAGAGGGTAAAGTGTCCCATATGAACAGTGGATAATGGTAATGTTACAGGCAGTCTATGTGTGTGTGTGCTTGTGTTTGACTAAGTGTGTGTTCGCAGGCATTATAGCGGTCATTAGGACAGATATCTGTGTGGTAATGTGGAGCAGATGTTGCGAAGAAAGGGATCATTTAAAAGGGCAAATGTAAATAAACAGTCAGGCAGCTCGGTGCCCCTCCTCCCTTGTGGACCCTGTGAAGTCACTGAAAGAAAACAGTTCATCAATCTTCTTCAAAAACATGAATATTGTGGAAAAAAGAAGGCCTTATCATAAGTAGACAGACTCCCCTTTGGCTTCCATTAATAGTCCCTTCCATTACTTTTATTTAAGAATATCTTTAATATTTGATTGATAAAAACTTCTCAGTGAGATGGTACACTTTGTAAAATAGCAACATTTGACACAGAACACAAGCACTGGTGTTAGCTCACCTTTTTGACCAGAATGAGGGAGGAGCCATGTGAAGGTACAGACAGGACCTGTACTGAGTCACAGGAGGAAGAACCTGCCGGTGTCTCCACCTCCAGATTGGATGCACACACTTACTGCTCTGTGGCTGTGCATACCTGAGGGAGTTTGGCGTGAAGTACGCTCTAAGTCTGTGTGTGTGTGCGTGTGTGTGTGTGTGTCACCATCACCTCCTCTAGGGCAGGGCAGACCCCCCTAGTGTGAGCACCAGTGAGCCCTTACATGGGCACTGAACACAGGCCCTTTGCAGTCAGAGGGTCAAAAGCTCACACCACACTGCTGTCAGAGCAGAGTGGTCAATGGCCAGGACCTGTCAAGGAGTTAAGGTGCTTTCAGAGAAGGGTATTTCAGTGTATGCATGTATTTGGGTGGTCATTAATATAAATTAAAATTAGACAACTCTGCATAACTGAAACATTACCCAGCACTTAATTTGAATGGGAACCTTTAAAAATGATTTTTTGGGGGGTAATCGACACATAATAATGCACCCATCTCTAAACAGATTTTTTATATTTTCTACTGGAACTGAATCCTTTAGTTCTCCTTACCTGAACTGCTGGCCTCCAAAAACTTCATAGGTCATCACTCTTCCTTAATGTTTTTTTTCCCTGCCTTATAGATATGTTTTGTTAATATGTGTGTGTGTGCGTGCGTGCGTGTGTGCGTGTGCGTGTGTGTGTGTGTGTGTGTGTGCGTGTGTGTTTGTAGCGGTGGGGGTGGGTCACTTTAAACATCTCACAGCTGAAAATTACACGTGTAATCTCTCCCAGAGGAGTTCTATAGAGAAATAGAAAAACAGTCCGCGAAGTGCACGAAAATAGTGGTAAATCACTCTCTGCCACCTTATCGGGGCCGCCTTGCCATGTGTTCAAAAGCGTTTTATAACTTCACTTAACATGAACGTTGGAAGTGTAAGAGGCTCGAGAGTGACGCGAATTTGAGGCTTTCAAAGGTGAGCAAATATGCGCTCACGAAAAAATGAAGTCGTTTCACAAGCAGTTAGTCCCACACACTGCCCATGTGAACCTCGTCGACTTCGGACTCAAGTCCGCACAGATTCTGCAAGAGGCTAAAGCTGAAATATGATGTCCCTAATTAGCCTTCTCATAGAGGAAATCATGAGGATTAAATAGCCGTGAGCTTTTTTTGAACACCCCCCAAAAAAACGTTTTTTACACCTAAGCAAAAAAGAAAAACCGAATGCCCATTATGTTGTGACATGTTATGTAAGCATCACAACATAAAATAAATAAATAAAAACGTATTTTCTTTCTTTTAAGCATTATAGCAGCAAAATGAGGTTGCCACTGTGAGCTATTATAGGGTAAACGGAGTTTGAAGAGGAAACGTGAGAATCCGGTGAAATAAGTGTTTTTGCAGCCATCTGCGAGTCACAGATAAGACCGCGTTTTCTTAAAAAAAAACCCAAAACAAAAAAAAGTAAATAAATAATAAAATAAAATTAAAACATCCTTTTATTTCAGCATTCTTTTAGACATTTGTATCTGGCAAAATTTGTGTTGCTAATCATACCCACTGCCACTAATCTGTGCAGGTCAAGTAAAGCGGGTGTCTATTTACACATTTGAGCTAAATTTGACCCCAGCTTTTATGTGTTGTATCAGTATGCTGTTTATAAGATGTACCGTTTGCTCAGTTGAGTAATCCTTCAGCGATATTGGGAATGTGTGTATCAACAGGTTTTGATTTCACCTTGTAGTCTGACATACAGTAGCATGTGATAGGCCTTCGCAGAACGGTCCAGTGGCAAGTGTGTAATCTGTTTGGGCCTCAGTGTCTTTGCCCCTGCAGCAAATCTCATGCCAAACCGAGCAGCAGTTTCCAGCAGGTCCGTTCCAAATAGTGTCAAATTAAAGAAGAGTAAACTGATCTACACCAGATTATCCCAGAAACAGCATTCGATATACACGAAATTAAATGAAATTAAAGTTTTAAAAATACTTTACGTTAGACTGTGCTGTAAAAATTCCCTACAGATTTTTTTTTCTTTTAAAACTTTTCTTTTATTTCGTTTTTTAACCTCCCTAAATATTCGCCAAAAACTGGATATTTGGTAAACTGCTAAATTACTTGGATGTCCCTATGAAAAACGTGCGCTCTTGGCTTCCCAGATAAGTACAGCAATGAAAAGCATGATACAAGGCCATAGATGCCAGACTCTCACTTCATTGCACCCCGCCGTTCCCAAAAGTGTCGAAAACAAACAAGAAACCACGGTTTACTCTTGTTATTCATTAGACTTATAATAGCACTATTTTCAGTCACCAGTGAAAGTCTCCCTTATGACAGTCAAGCACACACATAAACCTACTTTTAATATTCATAAATAAAACATAATGAGCGGCACATTTCAGGGTTACGTTTTTTTTATGACAAAGGATATAAAATGTCAGTTTCCCCCAGTCTATATATACATATATATATTTACTGTCGGTAATACAAAATTCTAATTACGCAATAATTTGATTTTAGACGCTTGGGTAAATAATGAATTCACTTCTTCGGGTCTAAACAGGAAAATTTAAGAGTTCGTTCAGTACATTTTAATTAGGGGTCAGTTGCTACCCTTAAAATAGATGTAAAGCCGCGGGCCTTTATTTTCGGTTTGGGCGGGAAAAAATACTTTAATTGATATGATGACGGTATGCGAAGACCGAAGTTTTTTTTCTCCCCTCAAAGCTGCTTTTAAACGCTCAACAACAACAAAGTCGGTGTGACTGCAAAGACCTTATCCAGCTCTTTCTCCCGTGTTTCTTCTCCTGTCGGATTATTTTCCCCATTTTCACACGTGGGAATGGTTTCACCCCTGCTTAGTATTCTCACATTGTAGCAATTCCAACAATGAACCGACACGCCATTCAAGTAGAGGGGTAAGCCAGGCAAAGTTGCAGAGCCTATCCTTCTAGGCTGCCATGCCTCTGATGAATGGCTGTAAATTCTGTGCTCTTCCTTCACCAGTCATAATTGATTGCATATATATACGTGTATAGCGTCATCACAGACGTTGGTATACACCCATAAACACGCATATATATGCAAGTTTGTAAATATATATATATATATATATATACAAACTTGCATCTTGTATAATCTTAAAGTATTTACCTATCTGCACAGATGTTATTTATGCCGCAGAAATACTGTTTATATTGTCCCCCTGAAACATTTCAGTCAAATCTGAGAAAACGGCGCAATTTCTAATAAAACTCTACTACTCTCTTAGGGGACATTGCATGGGACAGTCCAGTCCTCCTGGGGTCAGCAAAGAGATAGAGAGAAAAAAAACCTAATTATGCTATTTATCCGGCTGATGTGTCGCAATCACTGTTCACACACACTCTGTCAGATTAAAAATAGAAGGCCCGAATAGAGGACATTAAGGCTAAGGGAATTATATAAACCTCAGGGGAGATTTCAAACTGAAGAAGGGGAAAGTAAACTATAGCGATTAATGGCAGCCATAAACAAGAGCAGCCTGTCCCACCCTATTAGAGGTCAACAGTATCCCCAATAATAATGATAATAAAGGTAATTATACATATATTATACATATATAAGAAATAGGGCCTTCTTATGTTTGGTATAGAACCGTTCCAATACATAACAATAATAATAATATTAGTAATAATAATAATGATATAATCATCATCACAAAAAATAACTTTTTTCTTCTTATTAAGTTATTTTTTCTTCTACACAGTTCCATCTTTGATTTCAAAAAATTAAAAAAAACGTTTGAAAAAATTGTATTGCATTTTATAAAAGTAATTTTTTCTTCATTTGTGTTCTTAATGTAGTTTAGGTATGTATGTATTATTATTATTATTATTATTGTTGTTGTTGTTGTTATTGTTATTTTTTGTATAGCCGCTTGCCAAATTTCCTTCAAATTAGCTATAATCCTTAAAATAACTGTGACAATTGTATGTGGCCATTGGCTTCACTTCTTTCTTTTTTTTTCCCCTTTCTTTTTTCTTTTCCTTTTTTTTCTTCCACCGGGCCATTTGATCGGGGATGGGTCTCTGTGACGGATTAGCCGAGTCCCCCCTGAAATTAGGAGCAAGTGTGACACCTACCTGCAGAAGTTGGAAGAGTTAGCGAGCAGTGCCTTGCTACAGGCTACACGCTATCATAATATCCTTCTGCATCTGCTGTGTGCATGACAGCATTCTCGCTTTACTTCAAACTAATGTTTCACATCTAACGCGCTATTAAAGAGGCTCTCCATTAATGATATATAATAGGGCAGTATGTTCTAAATGCATCGCCGCGTCCCTTTTAACAGCTTTGCCACGCCTTTGGAAAATAGCAATGAGGTCTAAATTTGGCATAAAATCGAGCTCATTACGGAGTTCACCACCTGATTGCTCTGCATAAAACACGGGAGGTAATTGGGTTAAATGAGTGGTCCTTGGTATTGTTATTATATCAATGTCCACATTTAGAAGTCTGCTCAAGAAAAGGGGAAAAAATGAGGCCTTGTGTGCATTTCCAAGAAAAGAAAAAAAGACACAAGTCTCAGATTAAACTGTAAGTGTTTTGCTCGAATCGTTCTTTTTTTTCATTCGTTGAAACTCTATGAAAATGTGCCAAAATAAAACGGCTCTTTATGTCAGATATTCCAACATCCTTTTTTTTTCCTTTTTCTTTTTTTTTTCTTCTTTTTTTGCAGGCCCCTTTTTTGTTTCAAGTTCGCCAGAGATCTCGTTGCCATGGTTTTTTTTTAATAATTACCGTTGAAACATCTGTCACGGTGATAAATTGAATTATATCTTCGCACAGATTAACTGACAGTTAAGCATTTTAGACACGTATCAGGCATTACCAACTGCATCCCCCCCAAAATAATCGCTTCACAAATATATATATATTTTTTATCCATAATTTACTTCAAAGATAGTGTGTTGTCCATTTTAAATACAAAAATGCTACATTAAATATACATGTTAGTCTTTAATACAAATAGACTCAGGCGGCTGCAGCGATTAAGACCATTCTTGTTACATTTTAAGATTAACCATTCAAAACTTAAAAAAAAAACGAGGATAAGCATTTACTCAGAAAATAACTGTTCTCAGAATTTGCTTCACCGTTGCTCTTTTTTTCTTATCTTTTTTTTTTTAATGCAACCAAAATAAATAAATGTCCGTAGTGAGTGGAAAATATTCAGGTATTAAATGTTCGACATACCTTTCTTTAGTTCATAAGGGGATTCTTTACAAAGATCTACCTGCGTTTGGCCTCTGACTTTCTGGCTCTCCCTTACCAAAGCCTCAGCTCTATTTAACACAGTCTGGTTTAATCCATTGAAATGTGCCGTGGAGCCCGTGGTTACCGAGCCGTGGTTACTGTGAAGGTGTCCAAAACTGCCACCATAGTTCGTGTAGCCAGGGTAGAAAGCGGAGGTGTAGTACAGAGGCCTGGATAGGACTGTGCTGTTGGGGAGCGGGCACTGAGGGGATGATCGTGATGGAGAAGCGCTAGTGCCTATTACAGTGCTCTGACCCAAACCAGGGCAAGACTGTGACACCTCGCCGCTGCCCTTACACCTGTCTGAGGACGTGGCGATTTCCGCAAGGGACCAGAGTTTGGGTTTAGGAGCAGAGGGGGGCGAGTGGATAACAGAGGTCACGTTGCTGGTGACCGTACCCGATGCATGGCTCAAATCTGACGGCTTGTCTTGTTGCGCAAGCTGGTTCCCCCGGGGCATCGCTGAAGGAGACGACGTGGTTGGTTTCGCAGAATCCGGCAACAACTCTGTAGTCCGCTCCTCCTGGTCTTTTAACTCCGTGTCACTCAGAAGGTGATCCGTGTCTTTGCTATGGTTTTCTTCTTTAAATCTGTCACAGCCTATGTCCCCTGGGTTAAGAAGTTTGTGATCTAAAGCACACACACACACACACACACACACAAGGAGACCACAGTTACTTCCAAATAAGCATTAAAATGTTCGTAAAACTCTAGCATGTGTTTCAGATGATTATCAAGCAATTAAACACAGATGCAAACTGAAAGTGGGTGTGCAAAAAAAATATTTGGGTACCTTTGCACGTTTCTCTTGCAAATTATAATTGTGCTATAAAATGTTCTCATAAACATGTAAAAGCCTAAAAAGGAAAATGAACTCCCCCCCAATAATTATGACTTATGAGTTTATTAAAGTCTG
Organism: Neolamprologus brichardi; assembly: GCF_056152115.1. Taxonomy (NCBI): domain Eukaryota; kingdom Metazoa; phylum Chordata; class Actinopteri; order Cichliformes; family Cichlidae; genus Neolamprologus; species Neolamprologus brichardi. Next base: position 10,061,496 of record NC_142104.1, on the reverse strand, counting down.
AGCATTCACTACACCGATTAAATGTATTGCAAGTATCAAAATAGCTTTTGCGATGATAAGAAGCGTTTGTACAACTGTAGCCGAATACCAGCTCAATTCACCGGCTGCAGCCTTATTATGCAGTTAAAGATAAATTGACTGCTAAATACTTTGCGTCACCAGCAATTTCAGCCCCTGAGAAGTCAAACGAGGGGAGTTCAAGGTGATTATTATTTAAAGCAATTGTCCCATTATAAATAATATACAACCATTAACCAGCAATCAATTTTGCACCCTGAGTGGAAAGACTGCGATGAAAAATTGATGATTTTTTTTTTGCCCCCTTTTTTTTTCTGCACCACCGACCTGCTTCCGTGTCTGTGGAGTCTCCCTTATCTGTGGGCTTGTTTGGCTCGTCGTCGTCGTTTTTCTCCAGATCGATATTTTCGTCCTCCTCCTCGTCCTCGCTCCGGTTCCGAGGAGTCCAGGTCATTTTGTTCTCCTTCTTTAGCCTCCTCCTGGCGTTGGCGAACCAGGTTGACACCTGGGTGAGGGTCATTTTGGTGATGATGGCCAGCATTATCTTTTCGCCCTTGGTGGGGTAGGGATTTTTGCGGTGCTCGTTGAGCCAGGCCTTCAGGGTGGCGGTGGCGTCCCGGGTTGCATTTTTACGGTATGCTGGATCACCGTAAGGGTAGGTGCCCAAGGGTGCTGCGTAAGGATGGTATCCTATCGAGCCCGCCATGCCCGTAGTGTGGTCATAGGGAGAACTCTGTAATAAAAACGAGAAAGTGTGCAAAAGTTCTGTTATTCTTTAAACTGCTGCAAAATACTTAGAAGGACTTGCGGCACACAAACGTAAACACACGTGCACGACTCCACACATAAACACGCGCACGAATGGTCACGCAAGCACATACTCGTAATCGCGCAAGGGTGCACTGGCTTTAATCCAGCGGTTCGAGTATGGAGTCAATGTTTATGGAATGGTTTTGAACTTAATTGGATATTTGAAATGGGATTCGTGCTTCGGTGTTATTTATTTATTTTTTTATTTATTTTTATTCTATTTTAATTTTTGTTTTCTTTATGTTAACGCGATGTGATTATTGCTGTTGCTACTGAAATAGAACATTTTCCGATTAGAATAACATAAAAACATTATGCGCGGTGGCCCTAAAATTCTTTTTTCTTGCCTGTTAAACAGCGATCAATCTTTAAGCAGTAGCAAATGGGCCTATAAAACAAATATGAATTACTTACGTGGTAAGAGATCGCTCACAGGGAATAGGAGACAATTAAATAAAATTGTTTTTAGTCTTTTCTTCCCCGCAAGTTTTACTATTTAAGTTTTATATTTGGACCAACTAATGGACAAGAAAGAAACGCAGCGATGTAAGCTGCCGTCCGTTTCGTTCGGAGCTTAGAAGCTTCGGCAAGACATTGCCTAATCTATTAAAAACTACTATTAATTTCAAAGCCATAACAGTACGCGACCTTTTTTTGGATTACTTGCATTTACTCAGAAGTATCTTTTCTGGACATGAAAATCTCTACTTTTCTATCCACGTACTTTTCTGTGACGCACATTTCTTCTCAATGGCTTGATTCCGACTGCGCAACACACACCTAAGGGTTCTATAACGAGTTAATTCCCCTCGCTTTTTCTACCTATTAGACTGAATAATCACCTTTAGTGTACTCACCACATATGAGGTGAACGTGGCAGCTGCCGCCGCGTCTGCATTATATGGCAAGTGGGAGTTGTAGCCTGGCGAGGCGCTGGTGAACGCGGTAGATCCGGCATATGGCGCAAACGCAGATCCCGAAGAGGATCTCCCAAGTTCCTCGGTTCTGGGTCCCGATATAACACTGGTGCTGTACGCGGGGCACGAATACAGGGCTAATGAAGCGGACGGCTGGTACAAGTAGCCCTGAGGATATGCCATGCTGGAGTCTGGAGAGTATAAGCCACCTAACTTGTGCACTTTCCCCCCTTTATTTTCTCATGCGCTGATGTCGGAGCGCATAGAGCTGTATCTGCAGCCCGCTGTCTCCCCCCCTTCTAAATGGCAATTGTCAAGGCAAAAAGTAATTTTTTAGATGAAAATAAGCTTGGATATTGGGTGGATTTTTTGGTCGCTGCCAGTCAGCCAGTCAGCCACTGTCCGCCGGAGGTTTGGTCTTGTTTTGTTTTCTGCTGCTCCCTTATCGGAGTTGAATCCTCGCTCTCATGCCCATGCAGAAGTTTTTATTATTATTTTTTTCTTTGCCAGTCGGACGGGGGCTTTGCTTGGGAAAATGTCCTGCCAAGATGCTAAGTTGGAAATTGAGGATCCTGACGCCTACTACGCTGCACTCTACGCTCCTCCTCTCGGGGTGTAGTCACAGAAGGAAAAGGCGAGCTTATGCTGGGTAACCACAACTCTGCCCAAACCCATGGTCTCTCTCTCTCTCTCTCCCTCTCTCTCTTCTCTCTAACACCCCCTCCTTTCCGTTGCGTTAACTAACAACCCTTCTCATTCTCTATTTCTCTATTTTTTCTTCTTTAACAAGGCTTGTTGCTGTAAGTCTCAAGTGCGCCTTGCAGCCCCCCCTTTGGATGGCGACACCATGCGAGTCTGTCAACTCCCAACTTTCTTCTTTTTCTTCCAAATAGGAAGCCGTCACTTTCACAGTTGATCAATAACAAGTCGGCTGTTGTATGCCAGGATATGGGCTCGCAAGATACCGGCAGGAATTAAAAAAGACGGTCCACCGCAGTGCTCTCTTTTTTGTTATTCTTTCTTTGTGCTTAAAAACGTCCTCATTTCACATATTTGCGTTAAATCAACAGACTGACGCCCCGCGATCTCCGTGCGCCTTGCATTAAAATCGGCAGTTGGGGGTTTCAAATGGATTACTACAGTTGTGCAAGTCGACTTTCTAACGCACGACGATTGTTGCGTTGGTAACTGTGACAAAAGTAAAAGTAAGATGGCGCAAATTGTCCTCGAGCGACAACTGTGTGAGAATAGTTTTGTAGGTGAGAATTATTATTATTATTTTTTATCATGTCGACGGTTTTATGTTTTAATTGTGAACGCGTGGTCGTCCACTCCGTGATCACGGCTATTTGCTTATTTTATTGTATTTTTTTTGCAAATTATCCTGAAATGAACCAGTCGGATAAGCTACACTGCCAGAAACTCATGAACCTTCAAACCAGGGCAGAACAGTGCCAAGTGCACCGAATCTCACCGGACAAACTCATTTGATCGCCGTAGATGCATTTCTGTTCCTGAAAACAGATAAACAGTGTTTAATGTACCGCTTTTATCGTTAATTAGTTAAATATATTTAAACATATTTAATAAAGATAAGTCCAGGCATCATTATTAAATATAATAATTAACGGTGATTATTATTATTATTAATATTATTATTATTGGGACATAAATGTCGTTCTTTCACAAGTATGGAATACTAACTTGGATTCAAAATATGAGCTGAATTTTATTATTTTGTTTAGTATGTTTCAAACATCTAAAAGCCCATTCTCATTCTGGTGACTTTCCAGTTCAAGTCTCAGATAAGCCGAAAGGGATCGCTGTAGGCGCTGCTAAAGAGTGTGTGTGCACATATTGTCACGTGTTTCTTACGTTCCGAAAACCTCTAGAGAGCAAAGAATGATGACGGTGGTACAGTGGGAGAAGACTCAGACTTACGAGGGAGAGAAAGAGGGGAAAAAAGAGAAAGATGGATACACAAAGCGATCCTACAGTATAGCCTAATCAGATGACAGTGATACCATGAGCCCTAGTTTCACATCGCCCTGTAGTGATTAGCCACTCAAGTAATTATTGAAACTTTTCTCATAATAACAGCTGATATTAATATACATATGTATATATTTGTTTTTTAATTTACGTTAAAGTTAAAATAAAGCAGCAGCGTTAAACAGCCTCCTTATTAGAGACGTAAATGTATTTAATAGCGGAGTGATTGTGTGCCACGAGCTATAAAATTCCCATAACTGGAATATTGTGCCTTGTGGGTTGTTTCATCCCGAAATATTTACTTACCTATTTATTTCATAAGATATAGGGGAAAAAAGTTTTGAGGGCCTAGGATGAAGGGTCTGTGTCATGTGTCCTCCTTAATGCGTTCTGGTTCAGAGTTGCTCTCTGAAGTAGGAGGAGGACCCATAATTTGAGATCACGGAGCCTATAATAGGAGTAGGGTTATGGCAACTGCTACCGCCTCTCAGCACTGCTCCGATAAAGGAGGAGGTATAGGTGAGTACAGTTTTGTTCATTTGTGTGTGTTTTTTTAATGCGAAAAGGTATTTGAACTACGCAAATGTTCGCAATAGTCTGGGTTTAATCTTCATTTATATTTTAATTATTCTGATATTATTTGACTTTGTCTCTTCCTATTCGCTATCACTTCTTCTTCTTCCTCTTTCCCCCCTGAGTGAACTGCCTCCGTTTTGACGCATGGAAACGTTTTTAAGTGGCAAAGAAGAATTGAATGAAAGATGATGCATGCCACTTAAAATGCCTGAGGGAGCAAGCGTAATCTAAATTGGATATAGAAGCTATTATTACACAACATTATGCGTTGTGGCGGACTAATTGCGTGGCTGGGTGCGTTAAACAGTCAGTTAATGTCGAGTGGCAGACAGGTTTCTGGAGCGCACAAGGTCAGCTGTACTGCTCCCAAGCCTTTAGTGGTATACAGAAAAATGCTTGAAGTATTCATGGGATTTTTAACCATTCTAAATCTGTGTCCTAAACCGATTAGTTGACACCAATTTTTCTTTGATGTATTAGCTGAGGGCTTTTGCCACTTGGAAGCCAATTGAAATTCAAAACAGTTTTCGCTCCAAATGCTGTGGGGAGATCTGCTGCAAATAATGGATGTAATTTATTTTTGACCTTGCTTTTTTTTTTTTTTTTCCTCAAAAGGGAGGGTTGTTAAATGATTAAACATATGTGCACTAGCTCTCGACTAAACAACTAGCATTTGATTGGCTATTATTAGTTTTGCATTATAGAACTGTAAATTTCCATATTTCTTAAAGTGTTATATAAGTGATAAGCATGACTAAAATTGTTATTCCTTTTTTAATGCCCAATTCACTCTTAAAAAGTTGCTGTTCTTGGTGTTATTTTTCCTAAATGAATTAAAAAAATAATAATTGACTCTTTGTTTTTGTTTTTGAATCCCAGATCCATGTTGATGAAGTCACCAAGCAGTCAGTGAAATGCACCCTAACCTTCAAACACACAAGCACACTTGCAAATACAGCTTAAGTTAAATAACCTTTTTCACATTTTGAAACAATAATTAAAACACAGGCGGATATATACTCAAAAAGTCAGTTCTGTGTTTATAGAACTGTAATCATTTATCAGTTTTTTAACTCTCTTATAGTTTTTAAATATGCTGCATTGCTGCTATTCCCGGGCTTTTTATTCGAGATAGAATCCCTTAATGTTTTACTTAGTATCACCACTTTTCCTCACACAAACTGATGCCCATGATTCGATGGGTTGATTTGACTTTAATAATCATACAATTTACATGAAGCACAATAATTCAATATGGCTTTCAGGGGAGAGAATCTATTTTTTGATCTCCTTTCTGTTCTTGTGATCTCTTTTTCTTTTATTGACCTGAATGAAGATGTATGGAGCGAGAGTGTGTGTGTGTCTTCGGTTTCCTCCTGATGGGGTATATCAGCTCCCCCCTCTTCTCCCTACTCCCCACGATCCCCGCAAGGCTGAATGGCAGGCCTCTGGATTGGCTAAGTGATGAAATGATGACCCTATTATGGGAAGCGATTCCAAAATGAGAGATATCAGACGAAGATTACACCCCTCTCTCACTGCCACGCCATCCTCCTGCAATACACTGCCAGCTGCGCAGATGATGATTGATTCGCTTGAGATGGATCACAGGAAGCACCCATTGATTTTTCTGTGTTTTATCAAAAATATTTATTTACAGTTGTATCCATAGGGTGTATCCAGACTCAACCCATACTTCGTTCTCCAAATGGGGGTTGGTATAAAAGAGATAATTCCCCCTGTTCCATGACAAGACGAATGACCTGAAGTATTACTTCAGAAATGAGTCAATAGGCTCAGTGAGTAAATGAATATTGATTGGATATAATGAAGCCTGAGTGTGAATATGAGCCCTGTTGCAGACTTCACTGCAGTGATGCTGAACCTCTCCAACTGAGTATTTTGCAGACCTGCATGCACAGCTGGGACTAAATACACCTCATTCAGATGGTGAATCAACACACTCAACATTCAACTTTTCCTGTGTATTTTGATTCATGATCTGAGAGTGTCCATACTTGACTCGCTTCTTATTAGATCTATGGCTAAATAGCATGTTTATGGTGAAGGTACTATAGGTGCCATATGGCAATAATCCAAGACTCATGTTACTTAAAAGCTCTGGAGACACGTAGGAGGCATTTCTGTGTCACCTTTACAAAGGTAAACTGATACAACATACAAATCAAATGACAACTAGAATGCTAAAACCACAGTGTGGGAGCTGTGCCCTAGATATTTGCACTGACTTAATCCAATTGAAATAGTATGAGTGAGTTGCAGGGGCTCCCAGGTCTGTTGCTTGCTTATGTATGTGATGCATAATAGAAGTTGACGAGGTTGGTGATAGATCACAGCCCAGGTAATGTAAACACATTAATCCCTCAGGGTTCATGTGCATGTTCTTTCTCTCCTTTTCTCTTATATCAGTCCCTCTCTCTCTATCTGTCTTTCTCTTTCTCTCTCTTCAAGCCCCCATCCTCCCCCCTCCACGTTCATCATCTTCCCTAAACGCGTTAGTGGAGCACAAACCAGAAGCAGCCTTAATCTGTCAACATGCCCTTTAATTGGAGGGAGAAAACAACACGTGCTTCTGGTTATGCCATTCCTAAGTGCACATGCCAAAGAAACACAGAGTTCATGGAAGAAGTGATCCCGGGAGAGCAGGGCATAATTAAAAGTATCTTTTAATAGGCTTGTAATGCTGAGCCTGACTCTTGTTGCTTTAAGTAGAGGGCGAACTCTGTGGCTGGAGACGGACATGCAAGGGGCTTCTGCTGAGGGAGCCTGTAAACGATACATTGCCTCGTCGTCATCAGACATGCAGTCTCTGCCTCAGTCACCAGACTCGAGATGACAGCCACTTTCCACCCCTGCCGCGGACACCTTGGCTTACCCGTTGCCGTGTTCTTTTGTTCTCCGAATGTGAGATTCTCCTCCACGACATCACCTCTCCTCATCTCCTTCCCAGCCACTTTGGCAAGTTGTGTTCTACCTCCTACTCACAGCACCAGCGGGGAGTGAGAACTGGGACTAAGGGGTTGATTTGGGGCCTGCTACACTGTAATCAAATGAGACTGCTTAGGGGAGAGGAGAAGGAGGAGGTGGAGTATTATGTTCTGTCGTGCATTCCACTGCAGCATTGTTGCTTTTTTGTTTTTGTCAGGGCAGGCTTTGATGCTGTATCCTCTTACCTTTGTAGTCCCGGTAGCCATGTTTCATAAACACGGAATGGGAAACATCCTCAGCATTAGAAATTTAGATTGCTGCTTTCCTCCTGCCACTCTGCATTCCGCACGTGCCCGGTCGCATTCTCCATCTCCCAATGCTGAGGTATTAAGTTTCCTCTCCCATGCCTCTGATACATTTAAACATCTTACAATCAGTCCCTTTTATTCGGTGTGTCATGTATAATCTGCGGAAACAACAATGCCAACATGGCTCTATGTTGCTCTCGCTCTCTTGGTACTTAAGAAGTCTGCTGTCACTGTTTTGTTTCAGGACAATTGCACTTGCAAAATGCTTACTTGCTTTAAATTGAGAAGTTGCTAGGTATTCAATTTAGAACTTGTCTTCATTATTAAGAATGTAATATTAATGTCAAGCTATCGTTCTTTGTATTAGGCAGTGCATGGTTGTCTTTGTAGTTAACCGAAAGTCTCAGTGGGATAACAGTGTATTATAATCCTTAATCTATCTTAACTCATTAAAATGCAGTGTTCAGTTCTGCTGCCCATATTTTATTGTCTCGTTGCAATTTTAGTGATATGAGAGAAATTTCATGCGTAATTGAATATTTAAATGTCAGACACTGACGAGAATCATTGCAAAATCCTGAAATTACTGCCACATATGGGTATATAATATACTTAAGAAAAAAAGTTAGATAAGATGCAAATCTATATTTGTCAGCAGAATCGTCCTCTGTAACACACCGTGCCTCAGTTCTCTCTTTTCTTCTACCTCCTCTTCTTCTTGGAAAGTAACCATTTTGTCCGACATCTGACACACTGCCCTGGGTTATTGAGCCAGACGTGGAAATCCAAAGCGGAGATGCTCTCCTTAATGCCTGACACCTGGTGCAGATTTGGAAGGGATTGCACTACAGGTACTGTCTTACCTCTTCACCAATCCCAGAAAGTCCCTTAGGTATTTCCTTTTCTTTCCACGGCTGTGTTTGTTTCTACTCTTCTTTGCCACCCAGGTATCAAGCCTCTGTTAGCTGGCCCCTGTGTTGGGATTAAGTTCAGAAGGTGTTGAAAAATGATACCTATCATCCCTTTGATAAATATGATTCTGATTTGTTCAGGTATTTTTAAGGCCTCAAAAAATATAAGTAGGATTAAAAAACCTTTCTAAGTATACCTTACATTTTCAGTGGGATAAAATGAAAGAAAGATTTCCTGTCCAGGAGCCAGAGCTTTTTTTTCTACTTTAAAAATATAGTAAATGATAGCAATTGAAGAAAGGGAATAGTTTGCGCGCAATGCTGTCACTGATAAGTTAAATCTGACAGTTCTTTCATTTGACAAAAAAATGAGTTCAGTTTTCTGGAATGATTACTGAAACATGTCTGATGCTAATATTATTAAACTGCTAATTCCACTTCTGATCCTGTTATTTGTTCTTCTCTTGCCACACCCTCTGTCAGGGTATGCTTTACAAGTGGACGCTACTCTGGAGTGTTGCAGCTCACCTTACCGCTTGCAGTCACATCTGCAGACTGTGCTGGAGCAGAATGGCTAGCGAACATAAACACAGCAAGGGCATCAAAGGCCGGCAGGTTGGGCTATACCACCTGAGCATGCTGATTGCAGTGCAGTTCAGTATCATCTGACTGGTGAAAACAGAGGATTTTGTTGCACCAAGTTGAGACATTTAACAGAAGGTTCCAACCAGAATTTTTTGTTTGTTTGTTTAAAAAAAAAAAAATAAATGAATAAATAAAAGCTCAAAACACAAGCCTTTTGGCCTATGAATGGCAAATTATAATTCAGTCCTGGATAACTCAAGCAACACAGATAAACTGTGAGCTGTACGCCACAATAATGTAACAGTCTTTCCTGGATAATAATATAATAAGCAAGATAAGCAAGTGCACACTCGGTGAGCTTCATAGGCACACTGTTTATGTTGACACATGCAACTCTCTTCCTGATGCAAATGCAATCTAAACATTAAGCAAAGGGAAGGCAAGCGTAGCCCATAAAGGCTGTGAGCTCCAAACACTTTGAACAGACAACTATCACTAATCACTCCCAGAGCAGTGCGGCGTGTAATTACTCTGCCAAACGTTTGCCTTTCACAGCTTAGCACTGGGAGCCCTGACCCTGCGCTTCCCTGTCTTTCCTCACCACCGTGCATGTGGAAGGGGAGGACCCCCACCACCCCCCGCCTGCTCCTCTTTCCCCTTTCTCTTTAGCAAGGGGAAAGGCAAGCTGAGCTCCCTCTCAGTATTTAGAAAAAGAAAGGGGGGGGGGGAAGAGAGGGGGAAAAAGAGAGGGAGAAAGACAGGAAGGGAGAAGACTGAGGTTGGTGCTTCCGGCTTTGTGGGAGCCCATTTAAACAGGCTTTGAAACCCTAGCCATCCGGAGATCAGAAATAGCCTTATTGACTGCATGGGCCCAGAAGTGACTGAGCACACAGGGTTCTTAAGAGTTCACTCTTCTTCGCCGCTTGGAACAGGGGGGTGGGCACCACATGCTGAGGTCCTCTACAAAGATTTTGGACATAAATTTTACATCAGGGGAAAATATTATTTTTACAGCTATTTTTAGTGTCGCATGGTTGTATCTAAATTTTTGTGCTGTTGTAGGATTTGTGTGTGTGTGTGTGGTTTTTATTTTAGTTATTTTTTATTTTATTGTTTGGAGTGACAGACATCTAATTCTACTTTTTTCCCCTCAGTCTTATTTATTGATATTAGTAATGCAGCTGTCATTCTGCAATGAGATCTGTCCTCTGTCTGGGTGAATGCTGATAAGATGACACAATGCAAATATGAAGTGTGATGGAGCCGCCTTGGCAAGCAGGTACAGAGTGTGCAGGGACCAGCATCCCATAATGACTATTAGCTGGATTTCACAGCCTGCTTCTGATCTCTTTCAGTGACAGGGGCCTTTATAAGAGGCTGGGTGTGTCACTGCCCCTCCTAATGGCTCTCATATACATGTGCATATGCACCGAAATGGCATATACACAAAGAGGAATATTATACTTTGTACAATAAGTGTAATTCTATTTGGCATCATTGTGAACTTAAAAAAAAAGACATTTTTTGTATCACAAAATTGGTGATAGATTTTCTCCTTTTTTATTTAATTTTTTTTTTTTTAGTTTTTATGAATAAATGAAATCAGATTGCTATATATTTTAAGCTGGCCCACTGGCACAATGAAACTGAACTTCATAGTAGAAATGATCCTTTCAGCATATTATCGATACATAATGTATCGTTATCTTAATTTCACCACTAGTCATCTTTACCATATTGTCATATTCTTCACCACTGCTGTAAAGGCTCATTTAGATTCGCAGAAGCTTAAAGAGCTCTCTCAGTTGCTGCTTGTATAAGCTTTTGAGAGAGTCCCGTTTTATCACTGATGTAGTAATTTCACTTCATCAGTCAGTTGTGACTAAAAATACATCAGGGATTAGCTTCATGGCCAGACTATCTTCCACTGCTTTGATAACATAATGGGGGCTGGTGCTTGTGGTTACAATCATCTGATATAGGTTCATAACATTCGAAACTACACTTACAATACTACGGGCTTTTTGAAAGAGAAGAATAGAGTGTGATCTCCTTAAACTCTCGTGAAAATTGTGTGTTTTCCCTTTTAATTCCTTTGTAGGAGCATTTTGCAAAGATGAAAATTCCTCCCACCCCCACTCGTTCCCCTTTCCAGTTTCTATTCTACACAAATTAGCTATGGTCCTGGAGGGCAAAATGACAAGAGGTTACTGGAAGACTATGTGTTTAATTAATTGAAAAATGCTTAAATTGCTTTTACAGTTGTTATGTGGAGTGAAAAAAGGGAATCCATGTTGCCAGTACTCAACCATAATTAGCACCCGCGGGAATTAAATATTTAGCATTAGCTGTGTTGCGGCACTTAGGACACAAATTTCTATTTTAACTATGAAAGCGAGCCTGTCTTAAGTGCATGAGTCTGTGTGGACAGCTGTGCAAAGGGGAACAGCACAGGATATTTCAGCGAGACACCCCAGTGGCATTTCGGGTCCTTCCACATCACATGTGTAAGAGATATGGCAGTTGTATTCCCAGGGGTTAGGCATTACTCAGAGTATTTAGTTTTCTAATTAGGCTGAGGGCCTTCGTCCATGCCTACCACCACCATGGGAGCCAATGAGAATTTCCTCTCTTATGTGTCAACTCTGAGACACAGAAAGAGGGGAAAAAACGGGAATGAAAAGAAGGAGATAAAGAGGACGCATGTGTGAAAATGAGAGAGATGTACACATGGTTGAAGGAGAAATAAAAGACCTGCAGAAAAGCCTTTGTTTATTCCAACTTTAATTACACATTGCATCTAATGACTCCACTGGTGTGTTTGAGGCTGGAGAGGGAGAAGCTGTGGAGCCTTAATGATCTGTAGTAGTGGATGTCAGCCGAGCCATTGGAGACTTAAAGCCCATTTTTAAAACTCCCTTTTTGTTTGGGCCTAGAGGCGACAGCGCAAATGGAGTTCATGCTAAGCCACACTAGGCTAGACTTAGGGACTACTTCACTGTCTGGTCAGCCAATTTCTCAAAGGGCCAGGCCATTTGGAGGCATCAGCAGCTGACCGCAGCAACTGTTAAACTTGTCAGTGTGCATCAGGTTACCCACTAATGAGAAGTAATAAAGGTTATCCCAACTTTTTAAGTGTGTGTGATCTTTTTGCACAGTGGGATTTAAACATAACGCGTGGAAGGTGAACCAAGATTGGAATTGGAATTTGACCCCTATGTTATGTGTGAATGAGGATTTAGAAATAGACACAAATAATTAAAAGCTCAAGCTCGGAAACTTGGATGAATAGTTTTGGAATGTAACATATTGTGCGCTTAACTGATATAGATATTGTGGATTATTATTTTTTGTGCAGGGATGCAGGATTACAGGATTGTCTAAAATCATAGTGGTCAACAGTGGTTTCTGCCAGTATACAACAATCGGGCAGCACAAGCTATATTTTTGAGAAATTGCATCTCGCTCTGGGGAAGCTGCATTTTTACTATAATGTACTAATGCTGGATTGAATCACTGAATCATGTTCAATTAACACAACTGAATGTATGACCCTTTGAGATGCAGTGTTATTTGTTTTGACACACAGCTCTCAAAAAACGTACCCACCCCATCTTCAGTGCAGAACGTTAAAACCCCTTGTTCTGTAAAACAAATTCTCCGGATTATTCAAAGCTGTGAGAATTAAGATGGAAAAATCCATGCGTAAAATTACCGTCCATTCAACTTGAGGCAATATTTTCCTCTAGAGGCAAATATGTTAATTGAGCTTCCTAAAGTAGCTCAATCCTCAGGTTATTTAATTTCCCCAAAAGCCTTAGCTGTGCTGGGGTTGGTGGGGGGTGTAAAATTCTTTACACCAGCAATATTGTCATCAAGGGAAAAATAGCAGCAATGAGAAGAAATGGAAAAGAGCATCCTGGTGGAGGTTGAACAACTGTTAGGTCATGAGGTATATATATATATATATATATATATATATACACACATATACATAATAAAATGAATCATGAGATCATGCAAAAATTTCTTAGATGTTAATGCAAAAGCAAGCTGCTAAATCACTAGTTCTCTGCCAGAAAATACAGTTTTGAATAACTCTAAACTGAGCTTAACCTGCCAAAGAATCTTCTTCATAACTGTCATGTCATCTAATTGCTTCTGTCTGTTTTCCCCAAAGGCTGCGTCCAGTTCTGTCACTGGTCCTTAGTGCTCCAGCAGCCTGGTCAAAAAGACATCCTGGCAGGGTCCCAGGGTGGATGCATCGCCCACGCACGCTGCTCTTGCCAGATCCCAGAAGTCTTTGTGGTGAACCACTGACCGTGCTGCTCCCTATTTTCTTCCAACCCAGCAAATAATGTGTCAGAAAAAGATTATTGATAGCCCATAAAAGAAGAGGCAGAATGTTGTTGCCGCTCTGCTCCAACTTTAAAGAACAATACAAGTGCTAAACCATCAGTTTCAATGGTGCACTGCTCCTGAAAGAGCACAGCATTTATTTTTCACATTGTTGTTCAGTTTGAATAAAAGGTGCTACAACTGGAACATGAACAGACAACAATTACTTCTATTTTCTAAACGCTGCTTCATTTTCCTTTACATTTGAAACCTTGTAGTGAGGTTGGCAACTTTGTACTGTGTCTATTCAAAAGAAAAACGAGATCCCTCAAAAGGAACATTAAAATTTTCTCCATGCTCCGTTGAGTCATTCGCATTTTTTGCCAACTTTACCAGACACTGGCGAAGCTGTTGCTCATCTGGCCTAAATGTGGCCTGAGTGGGTGATTCTCAGACAGATGAGGGAAGGTATATTTACAGAATTAACGATGCACTCCATCGGCCACACAACAGCTGCCTGCTACACTTAGCTAATTGACACTGCAGGCCCATTCCCATTTGCAGAGCACCGTGATTGAACAGTTGGGCAGCTTTATGTGTGTTTTCGCTCTCCTCGGGCTTGAAATCAACACTGACGCTCCCGTGCAAAAACAAACACTTGTTCAAGCTGACTGTGTGTCGTGGCACCGCTTGTGAGAAATCTGCCTTTTTTTTGTTGTTCAGTGTTTCACTTTTAATGTTGTTCATCCGTCTTATCAACATGTTTGTTTTCAGGGAGGCAGCGGATGACGTGTTGGCGAGATAGAGCAAGGTTCATCTCAGCAGTAATGCTGTTAAATGAGAGAAGGAGCGGGTGTTTCAAGTCTGTGTGTGTATATACAACACTGTTTTGCTGTAAAATCTGTGTTTATGTTCACTGCAGGCATAATTCACAGTGTGTGTTAAAGGGCTCCGGGCCATGGAGGCACGCGACTGGCAGCTTTTTCTCCCCATTGTAAGAAAACAGAAAAAAAAAAGAATGAAAAAGAGTTTGGATAAATAACACTTTAATATGTTATGCATGCAAAAAACAGATCACATTTAGATTTGTGACATATCTGAAATTTCACGTCACGGCTAATTTTTCTTTTCAGGCTCTGCCTCGTGTAGGTTCTATATTCTCAGTCAAATCCAGATGTCAGTAACTTATACAAACCCAGACATAAGCAGGGTATCACAACGTATAATAGGAATCATGGGTCTTTGATTTTTGGTTTTCCTATTGGAACACCTGTCACTTTTTGGCAAGGGCACACCACAGCACCAGGTCTTCTTTGGTAGCACTGGGAGGAGTGTGTGTGTGTGTGAGAATGAGTGAGTGTGAGAGAGCTGAAGATGAAACAGCCGCCGAGGAGGCAGTGATCACATAGACAGACGGGGTGAGTGACAGACAATACCTGCTGTAAAATTCCCTCACATCTCCCCTGATCTGTATTCATAGATCTCGGCTGCTATGCGCTGCAAACTGTAGCCCACACCAGCGGGCCCTTTCCGCGCACCGCCCCGCTCAGTCTCACTGTTGCAACTCGCTACACAGACCACTTTTTCTTTCCTTCCCCAAATATTTGCCATCTTTTGTTCTTTGTTTAAATGATGCTCTGATCACAAGGTGAAAGCTCAAAGGAACTCTATGACAAATATGGAATTTTTCCAGCTCTTTTAATCCATCGAATTCTGTAGGACTCTCCTTTAGAGTGTGTTTTTACACTTGAAAATATTTTATATGTGAGAGATTATTGGTATTATTTTTGGGGGCAGATGGGGGTGTATTATTTTAATTTTGAGTATAAAAGAAAACATTTAATGTATATTTTGCTCCTTCCACTCACATGCCCCCTTTTTTGGTAATTCATTCACAAATTTTACATCTCGTTCACACTCAGTGAAAGTTCTTCAAAGGGACTTGCTCATGATCATTATCAGTGCCGTCAGAGGCCATGTTTTTGTGCCCCCCCCCAACCACCACCACCACCGCAAACCTTGATGACTGACTCCAGGCCTAAAACTTCCTGAAACCTAAGTCATGTTTCAAGAGAAACACACACACTCCGAGGACACCACAACACAGGGGCTGCTCAAAGTGGATTAGGTTTGTTGTGGCAGATCTAGGTTTCAGGTTTGACTTGAGTAATGTGTCGTTTAATTTCTTCGGGAATTGTTTTGACAAAACAAGTTAGCGTAAAGTCGGAAATGTCGTCTAAAACAAAAAGGGTGTGTGTGTAACGTGTAGGATTTTTTTGTTTTCCTTTTTTTTCTCTCTTCACACTCATGTGAAGCATATGTCAGTCATCAGCGGAGTGTTACAGTGGAAGTGACATCAGAACCCTGGAGGGCCTGCACTGCGAGAGAAGCTTTTTGATATGATTTCTGAGAACAGAGAGTTTAGTGAAAAGAAAGGAGTTTCTTGTGTCTCTGTTGTCGGAGGGGGGAGTCTTTCTATACAAATAGTGGAAGTGAACTGGAAGGTGCTCTGCCATGCTTTTACTGAATCTTTATCATTTTAGCTGTCAGCAGAGGTAAAAGCCGTGATTTGTGTTGCCAAATTACACATTTAGCATGACAAGGGTAATTATTATGACGCTAGCACACACAGATGGAGAAATGTTTGTCAGCTGTGATTATAATTACAATCATTTTGTGATACTGAAGCTGAATGGTGCTGCGTTTGATTGACCTGCATGTTGAAACCAATTTACTCTGTTGCTTCGGATTTTGCCACTTTGATAAATAGTACCAGCTAGTGTACAGTCGCTGAAAAAATGAGATAACTGGAACTCTGACGGTGCTATCTTCTCTCTGACCACAACTGGATAGTGAGGACAAAGCTGCAGATTGACTGGTGCCTGCTGATCTTTATCCTAGCTTGTCTCAGGCTTGGAGGTGATGATGCCCACAGCAGCCAGAGATTGATGGGGGCCAGCACAAGTGGCGAGAATGAGCTCTGGCCTTTGAAGTCGTCCACATGGAGGGAAATTGATATATCAGTTTAAGCCCTGGACCCTATTAAAGGAGCCCCCGTCAGGTTAATGTGATAGCCTCCATGTTACCCCCAGACCCATTCAGGTCAGACCTAATTCCTGCCCCTGCTCTCTGCAATCTCATTTTCAGTTCTCATCAGTAATGTTCTTCCCATCAGAGAAGCTCCACTAAGTAGTATATCACACAGTCAAACAGTGAGCCATCTATGTCCTGGAGTGATTTAAACCTCCAGCCAACATGTTAATCACCAGCCAGAAATTCCCATGGTTATTTGTACAGGTTAGATAGTCTTTAAAGTAGAGATACCAACCTTTCTAGACAGTACTCATGCATCCCATCTCTCCCTGAAGCTCCCCTCTTCTTGGCTTCTCTTCTTTCAAGTTTGTCCTTACTGAAATCTCACCCTCTTGTCCCCATGGTCAAACAGCTGAGCAAGAGCCCCAGGTCCACAGACATGAGCTCTGTGATCATTCATTTTTAATTGCATGCAGAAATACATTTGCATTAAAAATGTAGAACAGTGTCTTTTTAATTCAGACACAGTGTATTTATTATTAAACCATTGTCTTGGAGGTCAGCTCACAAGAAATTATCTGTCCATCAGATTCAGGTCATTGTAAGCATTCCGGATGGCCAGATCATCCCCAGGTTTCAAATATGTCTTTTATTCACTTTGATTTCCTTCGTCTGTCATGAGTCGTCAGGGCGTTCTGAATACACAGCATCAAGGAGAAATGTCACCCGATTTAAACATGAATAAGATAAATGGCAGAAATCTATGTTTTAAAGAGACAAGTGACAGTGGTCAAAAGCTGCAGTCCATTAAAAATTCAGCTGGTGATAATTAATATGATCTTAGTTGGCAGTAAGTAGAGAACTTTGGCTCTCGCTCCCTATAGTCCTGTGATTTGGTCCTCTTTGGCTGAAGGTATAGCAGCTGCGCTGTAACCACAACTCCACCGCCTGGCGCTGAATTCATTAGATGCCGGCAGAGTTCATTTAAAACCTGCATTAACGTTGCATATCTCAAGAATGTATTTTTTTTATTCTCATGAAACTTGAATGGGAATTAGTGCAGAGATAAAGCAAGATCAAAGGAAGAACATATTACATACTGTGTTTGTCCAGACGCCCTAATCTTTTTCTTTAAAATTTGAAGTATACTGAGTAGGATGGTCTCAGTGCTCAGTCTAGGGATAGCTCAGTAGGTAGAGTGGTGGCCCCATGATCGGAAGGTCGGGGGTTCGACTCCACTGAACGGTTACCCTGAGGTACCCCTGAGCAAGGTACCGTCCCTACACACTGCTCCCCGGGCGCTGCATTGGTGGCTGCCCACTGCTTCACTGGGTGAATAGGTTAAATGCAGAGGAGCAATTTCCCTAAAACTTTTTTGTAATTTTGCATTAAATTTGGATATAAAAATAACATGAGGGACCTTTTATATTATTATATAAATTGCATTTTGGGAAATTAATTCCAGTTTAAATACAACTCATGTATTCTTTTACTTGCCAAAAACTCAAATAAATCACCTGACAACTGGCATGCAGTCAGCAAGCACTGATCATAGACACATTAACAGGAACACACGGTGTATAAAGAAATTCAGAACTTCTTTGAAAGTGAAATTACTGAGTTTTATAATCTTAGTTGATGCTAGTTGCGGGAGCAGTGTGAGGGGTGGTATCGGACTATTTCCTTAGGAACATTTGAGTTTAAAATGAACAAAGCTTTTGCTCATCAGGGTCACGGTGTGTCCTCATCTTAAAAATATAATTCATTTCCATAACACAGGTGCTTTGTCCCATTATATCATTTGTTTCTTTGGGCCTTATTGATACCTTTGCAAAGCATCATGCACTCCAAGCCTCTGTGTAAAAAGAAAGAAAAAAGAGAAAACTCTCAAACAAATTTGTTTATAACAGCATCTTTTTAGATCTGCGGGCCCATGCATATTTTGTCTCGTCTGAGTCAAGAGTGTTGAGATTAATCCCATGTTGTTCCTATTATTGGCCTCTCCTGAGACATCATGATGTGAATGACTGTCTAAGCGCCATCAGATCCATCAATTGGATTCAAAGAAATGTTATCCATTACTCTCTCCAACCCGGCAGATGTTGAGGTTTTTGTAAGGCGAATTCCTTTATTATGTTAATATGACTGTTTTGTCACATGCACCATTTCCATTTGAGTGGGGTGGAAAAATCATCAGATGGATTTGGCTCCCTCAATAAGAGATGTTTGACATTCAATGAGATGAGAAACATGAAAAACACATTTCAATGGCAAGTGGCAGATGACAATCACAACAAGATGGCCCTTTGAATAAGCAGAAGATCACAATATAATTGTGGCACCATGTTGTGATTTTAAGACACTGCCTTGTATAAATTTTGCATTGATTATGTGGTTTTGAAATGTATAGGATGCAAAGGACAGGGACATTTCGTGGTGACAATTGCTGCTTTTTCTTACTTTCAGACAGAATTATATTAATCATAAAAGGATATAAGCATCATGCAGCCATATGGAAACAAGACTTTGATGAATCGGGAAAGCAAAGCATGTCTCTGCTTTGTTTTATTGCTCAGCATTTATAAACTCATTGCAGGATGTTAGCTTAATGTTGATATTTGTTTGGTTTTTTCCATCTGAGAATTGACACAAAACTTTCAGTAATTTGTTTGATGTTATCAAAAAACCTGTTTCAGTTTTATACATTGATTTTATTTTTATGGGGGAAACATAAACGGTGTGTATAATTTATGTCAGTTTTTATGTCATTCTCAAGGTATGAGACTAAGTGCATGTGTGTTGTGTATATACATGAACTATGTATCTGGATGTCTGCATATCTGCACGTGTGTGTGTGTGTGTTAGTCATAGGCTCAGAGGCATAGCATGGGTCTGCATGAGGGAGTGTGGTGGCAGAGCACTCCTCTGATAGGCCAGATCCAGGGTGCACTGAAGCCTTTCGCATATATATGGAATTTTTGAATATCTAAACCATTATTTAGCATCCAAATCAGTTCTGCTTGTCTGACTGATGGACAATTTCAGTGTGACCCCAGTCTTTTTGCATGTGACCTATACTGTCGGGATTCTTGCATATTGTTTGGATGTTCACGTTGACTCTTCTCCCGTTTTTCTCTTTGATCCTTTTAGCATGCTCTTTGTGTTGGAATTCATGAAATATTCATAGCTGGACTGTGGCTTTCCCATATCTTTATGTACAATTATTGGCAGCCGTCCTGTTATGTTGAGCCATCTTAATAGTAGGTATTGGGCTCGGTTATGTGTGACTTCAGATTTTTCTGACAGTTTAGCTGGTCTGTGTTATGAATTGATAAGGTGGGACATTATATTTGCAGATTGTGCACCGTAGCAGCCCTTTTAGCCTGCCATTAATATTGATAAATGCAAATACTGTTTCTCACATGAGAGACTAAATATCAGCACTATAATGTAAAATGTGACCAAAATTATTATTGTAATTATTATTATTATCATTATTATTATTATTATTATTATTATATATCCTTTGATTTCCCTTTTATCACCTTTGCCATCACCTTAATAGAGTCCTGATTTGAGGTATGCTGTTTGTGTCGATAATGCTAACAGGGTTAATAGTGTGTTCCTCTCCATCATGACCAGTACTATTGGCAGCAGGAGTAATTGGACACAGGATGTCATTATCATGCCCCCGTGTGCAGCCAAGGATTTGCAGGACCACAGAGGCCCATGGTGTGGCCCTTGCCAAACTCGCTGATGTCCTCGGGAGTTTCACATGTAAATACTGTCTATTCTCCCAGCTTTTAATATTTTTTTTCCTGGAGGTTTATTAATGTGCAAATGGGTGAAAGTGCCTCCCACCCCCCACACCAGCACAACGTGTGCACAGAGGCACAGAGCAGTTTAAGGAGAAGAGATTCACAAACCAGCCGCCGTGGAGCTAAGCCTGTGGCTCTCTCCACTAGGGAGTCACTAGGAGTATTTAATTCTCTCTCTTACCATTTTTTTTCTCATTCTGTATGTGTGCATGAGAGACGCGTGTGTGTGTGTGCATTTGTGTTCATGAGAGTCCATTACCCAACCAAAAGTTTCCATGTTATTTTTACCATTCTCCAATATGTTCTCCTGGTCCCCCTTCAACCAGTGAATGGCAGTGGCTGCATGAGTGAAATAGGGTGAAAGATGTGAGATACATCCTGATACTGGTATTGTGCATAGAGTTCCTGCACTCACAGGGGCATACAAATGGGCAAATCTAGGGATAAAGGCTCCCAGGATCCAGCAATAGTCATATGAATGCAAATAGGATTAAAGTGCCAGCTTTAGAGGCTAATATACAATTCACAGTTCTTATAGGAGTCTGGCTGCGGCCAGACCCTGTACACCATACTGTAAAATGAGGATATGTTTATGAAGATGGCTTTCTTGTCCCTGGTCCCCCCCCCCCCCCCCCCCCCCCCCCCGCCTGAAAATAGTCTCTCTATGATTAACAGCTAGGAAGGCCCTTCTCCTTAGCATTCACTGTCTCATCCCTCAGGTGTTTTTCAGTCAATATTAGTTTGATCTTTGTCTGGGGGATAAATGATTGGCTTGATGTAGTGTGCATTTGTTTTTACAAACCCAACGGAGTGAACTACAAAGGGCTTTTCATTCAGGTTTAGACAGCAGTCGAAAGCTTTTTTTAAACTTGGCTGATTTAACAAGTGTTTAAACTGACTGATCTCAAAAAAAAAGAAAAATGTGTTTCATGCTGCGGCTGGCTGCGGCACTCACTAACAAAATACTTAGTGAGTGCAGTCGGGGCCTCTGTGTCCATAACCTCTCAATGGCTGTTGGTCGCAATAAATATTACTTGACGTTTAGCTGCCGTTTTTCTTGTTGGGGGAGAGAATAACAAGAGGCATTCTGCTTCATATATTTTAATTCATTAGATTCTCTTTTAGAAGCTAAGCCTCGTCTTCCTTTCTTTCTGTATTGTGTTCGTTCTCTCTACTCCCCCTCCCTGTGTAGTTGCTGAGGCTCTGTCAAAACCAAGACCTGCTTTGTCTCCATCCATGAAGTTAAGAAAGCTGGCAAAGCTGTAAATTTGGACGCCCTTCGTTAAAGGAGCTCCCCCGGCTGTAATTCATCTCAATCCCCAGTGGTCTTTAGCTCTTTTTCAGAGGCTGTAAAGTACTGCCTAACACTCACTGGCAGTCAGGGGAAACTGGTCCACAGAGGGCCCAGGGGTTACCAGAGAAGGGCTTGTGTTTGAGGGGACAGTCTAGGGTCTGTGACACATCAGGGTCAAGTGACAGACAGGGATGATATATGGATGCTCATGTGACACAGTGCTAACAAGCACAGGCATTTACAATAAGAGTCATTTTTACCTTTCTCATTTCCCCCTTTCTTTCTCTCTCATACTCTTGTTTCTTTACCTTGTTCTCAATTTTCTCTGTCTATCTCAATTTTTTTTCTATATCTCTCTTTAATTTTTGTCGGGATCTTGATTTAAAATGATTGTTTTAAGACCTCTGATCATAATCTTCTTAATTCTTAAGACAGTCCAAGGAAAAAAATGAACAGAAATTATTATCAAAATCAGTGCATAAAACAGGGGACTGCCTGCTTACAAACTGTACATATTGTAGAAAGAAATTTGCACCCTTTTATTTTTTTAAGTTAAGAAATTGCCTTAATCTTATGTCTGTTTTAAATGTGCTATTATCATTATTATTTTCCATAATAATGTTAATAATTATTATTATTTGTTTTATTATCATTATCCTGGATTTGCTTTACAAATTGGAGCGTTAGTATTTAAAAATGTATAAATCACAGGACTAGGTTGTGCATTAAGAGCAGTTTAGTTTAAGAGGAAATTGCCAGCTGGTATGTGGGTAAGATCAGACTGTGAACTTTGCATAACTATGCAACTATACGCAGAGGACAAACATCCAGTAAAAATAACTTGGCTTGACTGCAGACTTCGTCTAATGAAGTAATTAAATGAGTTGTGTCGTGAAGAGTTTAGTGCTCATCTGATTTGAAGTCAGGGAAAAAGTTGGGTCGTTGTGGTAGAAGGGTGTTCCTGGGTGTTGGCAGGGCTAGAAATAGAACTCCAAGCTAGGTCCTTACACCCAGAGTATCCATCCAACACCAGCCAGCAAGGCAGGAAGAGGGGCCTTCCTCCAACCCACATTCTAGCTCAGATCTGATTGCAAGGCAAACATGGCATCTCTCCCCAGATCCCTTGGTAAACATTTCCTGAAGCAGGGGAAATGGGAAGACTGTGAAAGGCTAATGATTTAATTATGACAATATTGGAAACAGTTTGTTGATCAGAGCGCAAGTAAGTTAATCATATTGTTACAATGCTTTTCATCTATTAATATAAAATAAAAATAAGTTTTCTTAGGTCTGTGTATTTAGATGACAGAGCAACGTATCTGTCCCATAAATGTAAGGCTTTGTCACTGTCATCTCTCCAAATGAGTCAGAGACCATATCATTAAATGGCCACTTTGGTAGATGGGTTTATGCTTTTATTGTATTGGCAACATCTTGAGGTTAAAAGAGAGGGTTGCTGCTTTAGGTCAGAGCCTTAAAATAGGATAGTCCTCAGAAGCTGTGCCAGGCAGCCAGGAAATGCTTTGATTTTGTCTTCCTCCTTTTTTTGATTTTATAAGAATATTCAATAGAGCCGCTGGATCTGGCGAACAGGTGGCAGAGCTTAGTTTCTCCACACAGTGCTAAAGCAAACTTCCCCAACATATATTTGCATCACAAAAGCTCTGTAACACATGCACAATATTGCTTCTCTTCTTTGTACTGTATAGTGAAAATAAACCCTGTTTTTCTGGTTAAAATTGAAAGTAACGTGAAAAAAGGACATTACAACTTCTTGTTTTAAAGTAACCTTTTTGCAGAATATGTCTATAAAGGCTAGATTAAATGACTCAAGATTTCTGCAGTTCACAAATCTGCAGCGTGCAGTATTAACGTGTGTGTTTGTGAGAACGTGACGCACATTGTGGCTTGGTTCAGTAACCTGAAGCCAGGCTTAAGGGCCCACCTGTCTCTAGCTGTGGACAGATGAGGCCTGGCTGCCAGGAGTTCCATTTATCTCTATTGCTAATGCTAATGCTAATGCTAACATTAGTGCTAACATTAGCTACTGTTCTTGTTTCACTCTGTCAGCCCCATGCCATTCCCTTGGCTTGAGCCAAAAGTGAGACTGATAGCCTACTTATGCTGATGGCTTTGCTACAAATTCATTATATTTGGTCATGGGAATTATTTATGTATTTGCTTATTTGTTAAATTATGTATTGGAAATGACAGTTGTAACTTGCTCCAGCCTGAGGTTATAGTTACTGTATTTCAGGAATTTTGCTTCTTTTTTTTTCGTGAGACATGGTTAAATTTTAGTGATCAATCTTTTTAGCTGTACCAGAGTTGGTTTGATTATCACAGCAGAAGTAACATGGGTTTACTGTAGATAAGAATATTGTAATTGTTATAATGGTCTTAAGTGTCATTTTTAGCAAACTGGCCTATTTTTATATCAAAAGTAAAAGTAAAACTCTCCTAGGCCTACAGTATAAAATAATAACAACAACAACAACAAAAAAGATCTTTG
The DNA here is from genome assembly GCF_056152115.1 of Neolamprologus brichardi. NCBI lineage: Eukaryota > Metazoa > Chordata > Actinopteri > Cichliformes > Cichlidae > Neolamprologus > Neolamprologus brichardi. The sequence goes on along the minus strand of NC_142104.1, from coordinate 10,037,435 downwards.
GTTACAATTGCATTATATGAGGAAAATCTGCTGAAATGTAATTAACAGTGCAGCTACACTGTCAGCCTAGTGTTTTAAAAGTAGATCTTTTAATTGGAATGATAAAAAAATTAATTAATAATTAAAAAAAAAAAACAATGCAAAAACATATCTTTGAATGTAAGCTCAACATAGCCGGGGTTAAAAACCTAAGGTCTCATCAGTTTATAGGCAAATTTGATACATTTAGTGTTCGGTGCACCAACATATGCTTTGATTTGCCGAGAAAATGGTTTGCATAGTGAGATCCATGGTTATGTCTAAGAGTGTTACTGTAGCTTGTTCTCTTTTTTTCCCTGTGTAATTACAGCATGTTTTCTTTTGGCAACATGCATCCTGGAATTAGCAAATGAATGTTTTAACCCTGGTGAACTTCTACAGTGTTTTATGCACTCTTCTCCCCATTACATAGCATAGCTTTGGAAATTAACACAGCCGCTAATGACCTTTAGCATCACTGGCAGGTTTTAAGTGTGATCAGTGGGTATATGTTTAAACGTGTTGTCCTGTGCCTCAGGAGATTACAGTAACGATACCAATTAGCCCAATCTCATTAGCCAGCGAAACTCCACTGAGTCACACAAATTAAGGACCTTCTCTAATCTGACAGTCCCAGATGTGAGCCCATGCCCTCTGTGTGTGTATGGGAAAATGTAAAAGAGACAAAGAGTGTGGTCTTTTATTTTAGTGTGAGTTTATGTATGAATGACCTATTTCCAAATGTGTGTGTGTGTGTGTGTGTGTGTGTGTGTGTGTGTGCCTGTGCATGTGGATGACTAACTGTATCTATGTGCAAGAGTATGGGCATGCAACTGTGTAACGCTATAAACTTAATTACATGTCAGGGATCAGACATGTTCTATATGTACAACTTTCCTGCTCGCACACACACACACACACACACACACACACACACAGAACATCATCTAACTTTCATGTGTTTGTTTGGACATATTCACTGCCTTTTGATTAATTTATGAATTCTTGAAAGACGGAGGCTGTGCTCAATCTCAGGTTTTAAAGCTTCATGTTTTGCTCACTGTCTCGCACTCAGCCCTCTCTTTATGTTTGTCTGTTTTTGTCAGCTTAAAACATACGGAAAAATATGACTGAAAAAAAAATCTATTTGAAATATATTGATAACACACACAATATATCCAGTAATAGACAAGGTCAAAAGTCAAAGTGTTTTGTTTTGGGGGTTTTTGTTGGGGGGGTATTTTTGTTGTTTATAATCTCTCCCTCTGTCTCTTTGTTATATAGAAACACTCGCTTATTCTCAAGTCCCACATCTGATTAGTGTCTATTAAAGATCAGAGGGGTGAGGAGGAAGTGACCTGCTGATCTTGATAGTCAGAGCTGTGTTACCTTTGGACGAGGCAGGCCACACAGCTGGCGTGCCTCGTTGCTGTGTTATTAGAGCACCCACAGTTTGGCTTTAAACTAAAGCAAAAATCTATTCTAAAAGGAGAAATCATTTTATAATTGACTAGGAAAATAATGTGTAATTTAATCAGATGCTTTTTTTTTTTTCTTACTCTGGTTTACTAAGTACATTTATTGATTTTTCTTAAGTATAAAGTAGAATTGCCTTGTGCTGTATAAACTGCTCTTAATTGAAAAACAAATAGCAATAAGACTTTTTCCCACAGTGTTTACAGTTATAAATATTAAATTTCAAGAAGTTCTGTGAAAGAATATTGCTTTTTTTTTTGGCTACCTATTGCGGTTTTGCAACTTTTTGACCATCAAGTCTTGTTTTAAATAAGTTCAGTGCTACATCACATGGCAATACTGTCTGACATATTACATTCCGGTGCAAAGAACCTGCATTTTCAGTTACATTTCATGGGAAACATATTTTGTCCTGGGAAGAAGAAATGTAGTAGCATTTAATTTCCTCCAGTGATTTTCAGATATGAAATACTATGAGACTGTAGAATTTCCAATTTGTTTGGTGTTTTTTATTATTTGGGTAAAATGAATTGGTTAGCTTTAAGCAAAGCTCATGATTGGATTTAATATAGTCACTTTCATTATCTTTACCATATTAGAAGCAACCAAGCCGCCCATGTTTCATTGCTCTGATTGAGTGTAGTTCTATCCTGTTGCATCCAGAGGCATTTTGGTCTGTGCTCAATGATAAATGAAACTGAACCGGGAGTTTCCACACTAACTCGCAGCTCTACGTTATTTGGCAATGCCAAAATGTCCATAACTGTTTTAGACGGTTACACGGAAATTTGAACTGATATCATTGTACAAGTATATCGGACATAAAAAGGCTGGTGACATGAGCTTGTCACCATCTTATTTTGATGCTGTTGTAATAGTGTAATAGATCTTGTTTTCTAGCAGACTATAACATAATTTTCAGCATGGCTGGCTAACACAAATACAATACTTATACTTTAATATGCTATTTTAATTATGTTTGTGTTTATTAGTTTCTTACTTATACTCCATATGTCCATATCAATACAACTAGGATGATACAAATGAAAGAATAATGAAATTATGAATGTTATTAAGATCAAACACATAACAGCGCTTGATATTTTCATCGAATAGTTCATTCTGATGATGTGTTTTTTGCTTTTCTTTTTTTTTATGTTACAAGACTATTTCACGTTTACCAATTTAGTATATTCTTAGCATAGTGTTGTTGTGTAATTCACGCTTGAAGAAAGCTTATGCCACACCAGTAAGTCCCACTAATGCCGTTTAACCCTGTGTTTCCCCTTCTCTTATGCTTGGTCTCATTAGGTCAGGATTAACAGGGGATTACTGTAGCCATGGGCTACTTGCTCTTTAACACTAATATCTCGAAGTGATGCTCTATAATTTCATTTTGAACGCCTCAAATGACTTGAAACAGGAGGGGCATCTGGGCCTTGGCAGCTAATCAAAGAAAATAACTCAGGGATGGCTCGGATAGCAGAGCACTTTCCAGTTGCGCCTTCATAGATGCCATGTTTATTTACTATCCTCAGAGGCAGGAAATTAAAGCTGGCATGTTTAGTGTAATTGGTCATTTTGTGTTATTCACATATCATCAGGCCTCTGCAGATTAGCATTACCTGTTATTGCAGACAAATAATTTGTTCGAGCCAAACAACTTGGGATTAAGGGTTTGATTGTGTCTTCTCATTATTTTTTACTCTTTACTTCGCTGTATTTACAGCTTTTCCTGGATGAATATAGAGGATGAGTGAACTCCAGTGTTTACAAGGTGTGTATAAAAGTGTATGCGTCTGTATAAGAGAGATGCATCAAACTGAATTGACAAACACACAGGCCACTCACTTTAAGGGTGTATGACAGTCATGATATCAGATCTGAGAATCCTATGACACACACACACACACACACACACACACACACACACACACACACACACAGAAAGTCTGTCACACAAGCTCAATATCCTGTACTCAGGAATCATTTTAGTGCTGTTGTAGATCCAGCTGCTGCTGCAGCTGTTGCTGGTTGTGCTCTTGTTTTTGGTGAGATCTGTATCTGTAGAGAACAGAGCAACCTCTGCGATCTGTCTATGATTGATCACTGTATTCTGCCATCATAATCTGTCACCTTGTGTGCTTGGCAAAAATCAAAACACTTTGCTTTCAAAATTCTCAAAAATGGAGAACAGTGTACGGAAGTAAATTGGCATCCTTTTGGTTTGTTTGTGTGCCTTGTAACTCTGCCTAACAGCCACTAGGCCGCAAGACAACAGAGGAGTGATTTCAGTTACGTATCTGAAGTCAAGCAGCGATATAACACTGCCTGCCAAAATGACACTCAAGTGAGCTGTAATGACTACATTGTTTTTACTGCCTCTCTCCACCCTTCTTCTAAGCAGCAGGCAAACACACCATCGTAAGCTAGCGGCACACTGAAGTCTGTGTGCTCTGAGAACTTAAGGAGTTTTGAAAGTTAAAAGAGGGCTTTTCTTCTCCCTGATCCTGTTGTGATGTTTCCTTGCCTGTCTTTTGTGTTGGAGTGCACTAGACGATGCTATTATGTTAGAGGTAAAGTAATATGACTGTGACAGGCTTCAGTATCCATTTGAAAAGCGTGTTTGGTAGACAGCCTCGTGTAGTGCAACTCCTTCCTTTAAGAAATGCACTTTTCCCTCATGCACACTTTCAAGAATCTTGTTAAACACAAAAGGAGCAGCACCTGCTTCTGTGGGACGAAGTGGGGGGAAAAAAGGGAAAGGAGAAAATAACTTTCAAAAAAATATTATAAATGTGCTTGCCAGGTATATGAATGTCGACTTGAATTTGGTGCAAAGCCTGAAAGAGTGCAGTTAAAGAGCTTAAAGGCTGACCTTGAAAAGTCTGCCGTCAGAATCGTGTTAGTAGACCTGCTTCTCGCCTGTCAAGGTACGGTAGAATCACAACATTGTTTATTCACTTTGATTTGTCAGAGATGCATGCAAGAGTATTGACAAAAGATCTCTCCTAACTGCACCTCCTGCCTGTATGTACCTTCTATAGTTCCATCTCACCATAAGTGTGCCTGGTGCCATGTGTGCCGCAGTTGTGCCCGCGCCTAGGCTTTTATAGATGTCCCACCCTAATTATGTACCTCTGCTAGTGGCAGTTAGGATAACACTGATGTGCTTTTTTTTAAAGGGTCAGCAACACCCATTAGAATTAGCACCGACACAGGCTGAAGCGTTTGTCATGCGTGTCACACAGTGCTTTCTCTTCAAGCCTTGCCTCCCCCCATGTGCACTCCATCTGGGGGGTTGGCAGTGGTGGTGAAGGGGTTGATGGGGGGTGCTGTCCATACGGGGGCTGTGGTACTCTCAGTGTGGCACATCAAACTCTATAAAGGGAATCATTTATGTGCCACTCCCTATTACTGAACAGCATGGAGACAGCTAATGAGGGCCAAGGCAAAAGGAATATATCCACCACTTTGCTGTTAGACAGACACTGGCAGGGAAAGAAAACCAAGAGTCTTCGGGGAATCATTGTTTTCAGGAAAAAAAAGGAAAGAACAAAAGGAATGTGTGTGTGTGCGTGTGTGTGTATGTATGTGTTTTTCTCAGACCCACTTTATCCATCAGTTTATTTATTTATTTCTTTACCCACTAGCATTGTACTTAAGCTACAGTAACAGCTTGAGGCGAGGAGTCTGCAAAACACACATCGTTTTGCGTGTGCTGCGTGTGCATTTTTTTCTCTCCCGCCATTGAATTTATGATTGGCAATGATAAAAGTAAGTATCTGAGTGTTAATGTGTAAATAAATGTATCCCTGGATGTGCGTGCGTGCGCTAATGGACACCGAGGTATAATCATGTATGTTTGCAGTGCGTGTGTATATGCGCACATGTACGTGTACGTGAATCCACACGTGCACAAAGGGGTCTAGTGGTGCTGATAAAAAGGTAGCTGTGACATTTCCAATTTGCCATGCACCAGCCCACTCCATTTTCTTCCCTGCTGCCTCTTACATGGTAGAGTAAGCCTCTAGGATTGACAATAATTACAGCCTGCATAAAATGAAGAGGGTAATATGAACACAGCTTTGCCATAATTGCCTTTTCATTATTTGCTAACAGTGAGCTATTCAGTCATAAGAAAGAGATTGCATAGTAATTGGCTGACAATGGGAGGCTGAGGCTCTGTTCAGAGGCTGTGGTAATTTTTGTGTTGCTGTGAAGGTTTTTTGAGGGGCTTTTTTTTATTAAAAATCTGAAGCATTAAACTGTAATTTAAAACTACAATTTCCAGCATGAATGAAAATCTGGGTATTAACATGAGCTCCTATTTAGAGTGGAACATCCTATTAGCAGTATTAGCACTATTTGGTAACTTTCCATATGGGCCGCCTCTCAGCCCAAATGGGATTTGAGACAGCTTTGTTTCCCTCTCAGTCAGTCTCACACGTCAACAACACAACATTGTTTACACTGGTGGGAAATTCTTGTGTAAGGTGTGTATATGCCTGTGTTTGTGGCAATTGAGGGTCAGGAAAAAGTTTGACAATCTCTGACATGCACATAAACACACTCAAACAGAATAATGATACGTTTTATGTCTCCGCATTACATAAGCTCGCACACACACACACACCTCATCACATGATATACACACCATACTTTTGAGGAACAAGTGGACCACAATAGCTCTTCTGTTAATACGAGCAGCATTCTTTTGCACCCGGGGAGAAAAAGGGGTATTACATAGGCTGTATGTCTGTTATTTTTTTCACATCAGTCCATGTCATATATTACATCATAATGGATTTGCTGTATTGTGAAGAGAGTCATAATGTTAATTTGGCTGAACAGGATTTTGAGGTTATGCCTGGGTCTCTTGAGATGCTGTTACTAATTTCAAGGACGGTGAAAATAGGCAATCGGGTCTTTGTCCCTTTTTTATGTGTCTGTGTGCATGCTGCACCAGTGATCCTTTGTCACGGAGAATCCAGGTCATCTCGGAGTGTTTCATTGCTTTTTATGATAACACATTTTGATAAATTGTATTTAATGATGGAGTGTGTTCCGAATAAGTTGGGTTGTTTTTTTTGTTTTTTTTTATGAGGGGGTGGGGGTTAATATAATAATTAAAAATTATATTAAGCAATCTCCTTAATCCCATCCAGTTGTATTGCTTACTGATGATGCTGTATCAGTTAACCTCCCTGCTCAGAGAACAGAAAAGTTGCAAAATTAGCAAAGACATAACGAGTGGGAAGAGAGAGAGAGAAAATAAGGATCTGTTTGGTATTGGATCTGAAAGTCTTTCATGTGAAATAATTTTTTGTTTCCAAGCCAGGTCAAACAACCTGGTCTTTATTACCACTCCTGGTTGGCACAGGACAGCTCAACACCAACCCCACCCCATTTTTATCGTTATCTGCGTTTTCTCTCCAGACCTTATACCTCACTGTAGCTAACAAACCATCCAGCCAATCAATATTTATCTTATAGAGTGTGCTGCTCCTCAGTAGCCATAATCGTTTAGCTCAAGTGCTTGCATGAGTGAGAAATAAATTACATTTACAGTGCTATCGTTGAGGGCCTGATGTTTCACAGGCATTAGCGGATATTTAGAGATGGCCGAACGTGGTAGGACATTAAAGAACAAGCCTGAAGGAGATTAAATAGATGAGCAAACAACAGACCAAGCAGATGTAGAGAGTAAGTGGAGGTTAATATGATTGCCGATGTGAAGAATTATCCATCTCAGTCATCTATGTTAATACTGACTCTGAAGTTGCTATTTCACTTAAAAATGATCAAGTTAATGAACTAAGGATGTTGTCCTGCCTATTCAGCTTCCAGAATACTACCTAAATGTAATGTAAATGTAACTCAATTCTAATGTTTCAAGTACCTAAGTACTTTTAGAGACATTTTTCTTTATTATTCTTGGTTTTAATAGCTTATAAAATGATTGCTACAGGAGATTTTTTTCAAACAAGGAACGTTGGAGCTAAAAAAAAATGAGAGTAGGCAATTTTTGGTGGACTTCGATGACCTGAGTATTAGAGGCAAACATATTCTCTTGGAACTGTTTGGTTAGTAACGCCAATAACTTTCTGTGTCCATCTACTTGGCCTGCAGTCTCAGCTCGATTCTGTGTTAGTTTAGAGCCATGGCACTCCAGCCAGCCAGGGGCTTAATGTGTTTGAGGTGCAAGTTGGTGTCATAAATATCTAACACAACGGGGTTGCTGCTCTTATTAGTAATTAGCTCCTACCAAAACTGATTGGTATGGGTTCCTCCGCTCATCCCTTTTAATGTTTAAACATTTACTTTGTGCTTGAAGGATTTGTTTGTATATATCTTGTGTGTGATGAGCGCTTTTCAAGTAATTGGCTCCTAGGGGACAACACTTTCTAACAGTTATAGAATAATTACAGCCCTATGAAATGTTAAACTGCCCTGACTGTCTTTTCGCAGGGGCTTAATTGCGTGCAACAAGTAAGGCAGGCTTTTCATTTTGTTCCATCACAGGAATGGACTGAACTCTCATGGAAACACACAGAAATTTTGTCGAGTTGTAAATAGCTTCTCATATGGTAATTTTGTAGGACACCAAAGCAGTTTGAAAGGCGTAGCTCTCATTGAAAGCGATGTTGGTAGCTTGCTTTTTTATGTTATGGAAAGGCGAAAGCAAGGGCTCGTCTGTGTTTTTATGCTCTAATGGACTTTTGCATATATTCATTAGAACAGAGTCTTTAAAGGAGGAAAGGCAGCATCAAAAATACCTAAAATGAATGGGCTTTGCAATCTGTGGATGTATAGCTGAGTAAGGTGTGATTATATCTGTCCATCAATAACATTTTATCTAGCACACATATGTAGCACACATGCTCTTCCACATCATAACCTTAAACAGAGTTCAACTTTATTTAAAAAAAAATGTTTAATAAACAAATACTAGTGTATTATCAGTTCTGTTTTAATTAATTGCATGTGAACTTTAAAAATGTGACATGAATGCAAATTAAAATTTTGTATTTTCAATTTTACTCTCATACTTTGGCTAAATACTATATATGTGGTGTCATACTGTTTGTTCAGAATGAAGGAAGAAGGTTAAATACGTTTTCCTGGAATTACCATGATGGTTATTCAGCCCAACAGACAAATGCTGTGCTTTTTTCAAACCCCGAGGGTGCAATAGGTCAGCCTGTAGGTGCCCATAGGTGATATTTTCACACTTGCATGAAGTGGAGATTATTCAGATAAGCTGTTGGGTCGTAGAAACAATGAATATGAATCGACCCATATATTTTCATGCAGTATATTGTGTGATCGTCCATTCTTTGCATTTCATATGAATATACTAGCATACTTTAAAGCTTGTATTGTGGCTGTACAGTTTATGTATATTTTAGCATTGCTTGGACAGCAATCCATAAAACTTGTATTTACCAAAAATATTTTTTCTTACTGCACATATGCACAGTCATGCAGTTGCTGAGCATGTTGTCACCATCTATGATAGTTTACTTTTTTATATACTGGCTGTCACTCAAAATGCCAATTATTTGTGGTTTTGTGTGTGCTTGGTTTTTCCTACTGTATGCTGAAATAGTGTTTTTTATTGGTTTTGATCCAGTGGGTTTTCTGGCTAAATGCACCATTGATTTAAGAGGAGTTGATGGGGGTTGTGGTTTGCATGCCTCACATTCCTCCCTAAAACATATTACTGCTTCAGGCCTTGCTGCCGAGGTGATACAGGTTTTGCTAGATACAAATAAAAGTATTTGGATAAAGTGGGACCTTCCTGTATGCTCTTCATCTCATCGTATCTTCCTGCTTTTTAGGATGCCCTGATATGCTGAGGTAAGTGTTGGATTAGGTTTCGCTTACAGGTATCTGTCGGCTCTCACCCTCTAATAGCACAATGTGACTAACACCGTTCCCCTTTCCTTTCCCCAGCTGGATTGCCAAGGTAATATGTCATATTCAAGTGAACTGCACTAGGCTCGGTTTGGCAGTGCTGGCATGCATTGTGCCCAGTGGGCCCTTTGTAAATAAAATGTTATTACACGCCTGGATATTTCATGCCCTGCGTGAACATAGGGCTCAGTGGTGCCATACTTCCAAGAGATCACACGCAGATGTTAATCAGAGATTAACACACACTCAGCACAGGACTCAATCAGACTCTCAATTGCCATGCTTCCTAAAACACTGATTAAGAGAGGAGCCTACCATGCAGAGCTCTTCTGTAGGTTTTTATGCAAAGATCTTAGCTGCTTATAATTATTTTTCTAATTAGTGGGTAGGAGTATGATGCAGTGAGTTATGCGCTGTATTGATGCAGCTGGAATGTTCTGGGGCAAATTTTGTGTGTTTAATTTTATCCACTTGTTTAATTATAGAGGCATGTGAAAGGAAGCTTTCACTATTCTGTTAGCCATTTTCAAAGAAATACATCATCAGATTAAAACCTTTATCTGTACAAGTCTGGTGGTTATAGTTCCTCATTACTTGACTTGATAGTCAATGTCTCCAGAAAAGGAGGAATGCAGACAGTATTACAAGTTTTTGTACTTTCACCAAGTAGTCATGGCAAGACAGGACATCCAGATGTGGGCTGCAAAGCCCTCCAGATCGCTCTTGGTTTGGGGAAGTTTGCAGTGACTGATTTAATCTAGCTGAACCTAGCCAATAGATAAACAACAAAATATTTTACTTTTGATAACATTTAAGTTCAGGTGTCCTTTGGGGAATTAGGTATAGTGCATATAGTGTTTAGAGTTCAATCTCAATGTGTGCTTGTAAGCCAGTGTATATTTGGAGATCCCATGGTAGCAGTGATGAATTTGGGAGATAGTGCTTACAGCCTGTGCCTGCTAGACTGAGCCCTATGATCCAGAGGGGAAGAAACACAGCCCATGGCTAAACAAATCCTCCTTTGTTTTGGGGTGTGCTGAGTGATCTCCATTGAGAGGAGGGGATGGGTAAACAGTGCTAGCTCTATAGAGCTACACATTGTAAACACACAGCGCTCATTAACTATAATGAGATGTTATGAGGAACCCTTGAGCTCATTGTGTGGCTTCTACAGAAGAACCTGCCTGCTATTGTTGTTGTTTTTGTTTATGCAAAGCAAATCATGGCTTTAGGTAGAAGAATAAAAAAAACACTGCACATTCCTCACACAGTTTTCACCCACTAATCATCAACGGCAAGGGAGATGGTTTAGAAACATTTTTTTCTTACCTTCCATGCCCCATGTTTGCCCTACCTTTCAAGTGATGTTTTCTGCTTTTGTGCCGGTCTGGATGTTTAAATCAAGTGTTAGCAAATGTTTCCTTGGCCTTCCAAGAGGTGGTACTCCCACTTACTTGGTGTGGTCTTATATAGCTCTGTAACTAACAGCATCTTCTCCTTTCTATAAAGCTTGTGTTTTAATTAAATTGGCACTAGACTCACTCTAGGTTAGTATGACCTTTCTCTTGGTTTCACCCACATTGCCATTCCAGACCTGCCCACTTATCTACTCCCTTAAAAACTGAAGACCTAGTTTGCCATGTGGATGTGTGCTTACAGCGCTACCAAATTGTCTTCATGTGTCATTAAAGCAACCAACCTCCGTGCAGCACTGCTCGAGCCTACTTACTTTCGAGCCTAATTACAAATGTGCCAGTGGTTGCTGGCAAAAGTAGCGGGGAGGGTTGGAGTCTAACATGCATGGCTAGCATAGTCTCTTTGACGACAATGAGTGGCTTCACCTTGGCTGTTAATTGCCCCCCACCCGGGTCCCTGGTTCCCAGTTGCTGGTTCTTCTCTTTCCTTTTCTTCCCTTTTCGTTTCCCCGCTGATTGGGAGCGATCTGAATCGGCTGACAGTTGGCTGAGATTTCTCAGCCACATGCAGCCTGACACCCCTAATTAGATGCTCCTATATGGCGGTTTACATTAGACAAACATTTGTGCAGGCCACGGGAGATGCCAGCTTTTGTTTGGAGAGCTCCTTGCACACACGCGCACATCCATACACACACACACGCACACACACACATATATATGTACACACACACACAGAAATCTTGCTAGAGAAACGAGCAAGCTTGCTCATTTGTGCTTGTTTCCAGAATTTGTGTGTGTTGTGTGTCTGTCTGAACCGTAGCATGGATTTTGATAACTATGCAGATAATGAATTTTAAATCCTATCTCAGAGATGGCACATTGGTGAGAAACCCTTAAAGTTAATTTGCTTCCTGAAAATCATTAACATATTCTTAGTTATTGGCATAAAGGCTGCTCAGAATCTTCTCTGGTTGTTTTTATTTTGTGACTACAGCTTGCCAGCAACAGCGTGTGGATTCACAGCTACTGTCTGCCCTTTTCTTTTGCCGTAGAGATGTTCACTTGATAAGCATCCTGCAACTATATGCTTAATGCAAGTGCCGACATATTTCCATCAGGCCTGCCTTTTAATTTTCCGAATAAAAGGCACCCCTTCACACCCCTTCCAGTTATCAGCTCCACGATCGCTGGCCCATTCAAAGCCAACAAACCAGGTTTCAAATGGCCTGTTCTGTCTGTGACAAGATGTAGCTCATTTCCCTCACAGACCCACAGCAAGGTCACCAGTCTTTTAGATTCATTCTGTGGGAGGAAGAAAGAGAGGAGGGAAAGGGGAGGGAGCAGCAGAACAAGGCCTTGTCCTCTGCCTGGAGGTCATTCCAAAAGCCACTCATCATATTCAGCTGGATAAGGGAATTGGATAGATAAGTGTGTGTGTCTATGAGTGAGTGAGTGTGCGTGTGTGTCTGTCACACTAATACATATATTGTATAATATATATGTATATATCTGTGGATGTGTGTTTGTTTTTTGTTCTGTGAGGCTACTTTAAGCCACAGATACTATGTGAATGTCTATAGGTATTGAAATGTGCAGGTGTGTGTGTGTCTGTGTGTATTGTAAATCTGATGGAGAGGTACTACATCATTACCATATCCTCACCGTTGGCTATTCTAGGGGATTTTCTGTAATAAGAGGGCCTTTGTACTTTTGCCTGTCCTCTTGTGTGACTGCTGGGCTTGTCAGCCTGATAGTTTAATCAGCCAACCTGTCATAACCAGTGCTGGAGTGGGACTTTGCCCTGTAAATGCAGATTTATATCTAAGTTACATCATTGAATTACATTTTCTGTCTAAATAGCACAGAAGCTGGTTGAGGGATGTAATAATGCTAATCTACATACAGCCCTGGGTGGATAATCACATCTAATAAGTGGGACTCACGCCCCTATTAGCAGGGAAACGATGGGGGGAGGACGGAGAACAATTCAAGGAGTCAGCTGTGCTTGCTAATTATCGCTTTGCAGTCCTGATGTGTGTTTTCTGAGTACTGTTGTGACATGTGAATGCGTGGATTTAAATTCCACTGCGTTTGCAAGCAGGTCTTCTTGCCATGCAGATGTTTGTAAATCCACCAGGCTGTTTTTGATCACTGACTGTGTTTACAGAAAGTTATCTGAGGTTACACGCATTTCATGTGAAAGATGCACTTTTATCCTACTTATATTGGGTTTCCTTAAATAGGCCTACACATAATACATGTTTCTGTCTTATACTGTCCTTCGTAGTTTTGTACAAGTCACTCTGCAAAGTGCATGCTGCTCCGTAAATGCATGGTGAAACCACATTAGCTTCTTGTGTGTAAAGCCTTGTTCACAATCTTATTTTTCTTTCGCTTTTGCTCAGTATGACAGGAAGGCACGAAAGAAAAGAGAGGGAAAGTCTTTTAGTTTGAGGTTTCTGGGTTTGGGTCCAAATCCACTGTGGTTTGGCTAAATTATAAGCGTACATGCTTAATAACTAGTCTAACCAGGGCCTGCCAGAGGCTGCATCCCCAAAATAAGCCCTGACACATAAAAAATGCCATCTGCTTTGAATGATGGCAGGGCCTGGTCACAGCATCTTCTCCTTGTGTGGGTGGAGGCCCTGAGGTGACAAACTCAACACTTCTCTTCCTTAATCTGCCTGTTCCTCTGACCCCCGGCACTACCCTGTGCCGTGGCCCTCTGGGCACTATTATCCAAAACTAAGGTCTTGTGTCAGGCTGGACCCTGTAGCCATGTGTTCTCTCACCTCACATCAAAGCGTGATTAGTGACAAATAATAAGGTGAGATTTGTTGAAGTTAGAGCAAGTCATCACACATTTTTGTTTAGATTTTAGGAGTGTCTTTTTTTCAGAGGTAACCACGCTCCTCTCTGCTCCCCTAGGTGGAGCTGCTGTGAGTAGACAAAGATGTTCATCTCTCTGATGCACCCCCTCCTGCGCCTCTTTAGATAGCAGGTTGATCGTTACAGCTCAGACGGTAATCAAAACATTGTTTCAGGTAATACCTTTTTCTTTTTACACAAGTCACAAATGTTCTGCAGGAATGACTTGCATAGCAATGCACTTTTTTGCACTTAGAATAATATAAGGAGATCCTATGTAACCTTTGCTGTGAAGTTACTCTGCTTTATCTCGTTGACATTTAATTTGCACACCAGACATCATTCTACATTAATAAAAGTATGGTATGAAATGAATGAGTCATTAGGCATTTATAATTTTCCACCTTACTTATTAAAAGTAGATCACATGCAAACGTTGACTATTAATTGCTGAACAAGTATTTCGAACAGACCTCTTTATAACTGCTGCATTTGATTCCTCATAAATAACTGATTGCTGTGTTAAATGAAGATATTTCCGCCTATACCAAAAACCATTTCCTCACATATTACCCCTCTTGTGTGGGGAAAGAGAAAAAGAGCAGGAACTGAAAACAACAGGTTATGACACTTAACACAGCCCTGTGCAGAGCCTTATTTTAAAATGACATGTTTGGGTGAAATTCACAAAGACATTATCATCATCTCCCTTAACTGTGCAATCTTGGGACTCTTGTGTGTACTGCTGGCTGTTGTTAGCCAAGCGGTTAAATGAACGTTGTTTTACCCTGATTGAACTGTCTGCACAGCACGGAGCAGTAAGGCCGTTCAGCCAGCCTATTTAGAGGGGAGGCTGAACCTGTCTCGCTGTCGCTGCACGCCAAAGTATTACCTTCCTAACTGGAGACTCCTGTTTCACCAGAGAGCTATCACATTTCATAACATGAAAAAATAACACTTTAGCAGGGGGTCAGGTGGGGAAATGGCACCTCTAAATGAGGGTTAAGGCCATATCATTGTCTTCTCTGGCAGAGCCACCCCCGCCTCCAATAATTCTGCTGACCTTCGGTGCCATGCGGCTGGTTCGACATGGAAGGGTGAGCTGCCGGGGAGACGATCCTTTTCACGCAGCCCGTTCCCCTCAAAATGGCTTTTTCTTCTCCCAGACAATCATCTGATACGGAGGCTGAATGAAATCACAGATTACATAAGAAAGGTCCTCTCTCTGCCGCCGATAAGGGCTGCACCTGAAGTGACTGCTCTCAACGCTTTCCTCTCATCTTCTTCGTCCTCATCTTCCTTCCTCTCTATACTTATCTGCTCTTTTTTGCTCTCCACCTTTCTGTGCTCTGCACTTTTGCTTTTAAACTCAAGCTCCTGATTTCTAATACGTCAATTGCCGTATGCAGAGAAGATTAATATGTAAATGTCTGTTCGCTTTTTAATTATACGAGATTAACTGCATTGTGGTATAATGCTTGAGTGAGCTGCTGAAATGAACGTAGTCTATTGCCATTTCTCAGTAATGTAAAGTAGCGTAATGTTTATTTTTTTCTCATACCTTCTAACCTAATGTTTCCACTTTTATACCTTCTTCCTGTAATAAAAGGACATCACCAGAAAAAATATTTCCCCTTTGCGGCACATGTGGAATTGAACTAAGTATTAAATAAAGAATGATATCCATTATACATTTGAGGATGAAAAATAATACTTTATTTCCCTTGTGTACATACACTATATATGAGAAGAGAGAACAGTTCTATTGATCTTGGGTTTCATTAGGTGAAAATGCCTCCCTCGGTGTACAAGTGCAACTTTTCAAGCGCACTGGAATCTGGATAAACCTATAAGAGGGACACTCTGAAAATATATCCCCACCACCTGAGATTTTCTTCAAATTAGGCCCAAGGAATGTAAATGAAGTGGCATCTGTGATGAAGGGATTGCAATAGATTCACAGGCATCGGCAGCAATGGGGGCTGCTAGACAGAGCTTAATCAAACACATGCACACACAGGCTTTCTCTCTCTCTCTCTCTCTCACACACACACACGCACACACACACAAACACACTCGTGCTCATGCGCACAGACGTTTAATAGTGTGAAAAGTGTGGGGACAGATGGTTAGTGCCAAATTGAGGCTCATTTCAATCTGTTTTGACTCAGTGCAACAGACAGAGAGCAGAGCGCCACACTGTGGACTGGAGGGATATTGGAGTGTGTTGAATTTGGCGATCTTTTTTTAAAAGCGCTCATCAAATTGCCTTATCAATATGTAACAGCTCTTTGTCTTACAGAGGCAATCGTGAAGCTGCAGTTTAACCCTTAACACACGCGCACGCGCATTGTTATCCAGATTTGTCTCTCATTCCCAGCACTTCTCTCCATCTCGCTCTTTTTTTATTCTTACGGTTGACGCAGATATGGGGCTGGAGGGTTGAGACTAGGTTTAAATCAGCAATCAGTAATTAAACTTGAACATGGACCTGATGGTTTTCCTTCATGTCCCGGGGATCTACTCAGTAAAATTAAATATTTTAGCGCTGGGGGGTAGTGGGGGTGGATGTGTCACTAAATCCATCAGGAATGGAAATGGGCTTAGAGCTGTTGCATAGATTATCCAAATGCAGTTTTGTCTCTAGTTTTTTAATATTGTCTTGCTTTAAATTAATGTTAATAATAATCTTTAAAACGAAAATGAAAATATTACAATAGATTAGCATAGATTAAAACACACCAGTGCAATGGGTATATGACTGAGAGCTATGCGATCACAGAACCATAAGTGGGAAGTATGGATAAGAAAAATATTTGTGATACTACTGCAAGCAAAGGAACATTTTTACAATGTTGTTTGGGGGGTGGTAGCACTAGTTGTTGCAGTTTTCCTTGTTGTGATTAATCGGATATATTTACATCACAATCTTGAAAGACTTATTCATGCACAGAGTTTCTGGTATCAAGTGTTTGTGAGATAAGAGGAGGAAGCCAGGTCTTGTCAATGGCTGTACTTATCTTGAGAAGAAGTGAGAGGCAGATTGCATTTCAATCCACATGTATTATCTTAGACGCTTTGAGGTATTTTGTATAAGAGCAACTTAGCTACTTAAGAATGCTTTCAGTGTTCATCTGGGGATGCACTTCAGAAAGTTTTCTGAAAACAAACATCTGCATGGATTAAAAAATTAAAAGATTTCTTGGGAGAAGTGACCTGAATATATAATCTACAGACAATACTCCCCAACAATTTCATTTATTTACCGGCAACACAAGAGTCTGATTGGCTCCTATAAATACAAATTGTAAACTATTTTACAAAGCAATGGCAGTTGCACAGTTCCAACCCTCTTCCATATAGCTTAAGGTTTCACTTTTCTTTACTCTTTGTGTAAAAATGTTTAAATCAGGAGTTGTTATCTTAAGCAGCTCTTCCTGATTACAGAATGAGTTTGTGAAACTCTTTCCAACTTATTTAGTCTGATTTGTTTATCTCTGAGTAAAGGGGTAATTTTTCAGATAAGTATTCCCCTGTTGAAATCCTCTTTAATTCATTGGTTAAAAAGCACAAAGGAATGCAGAGGGCTCTAATGCCGGGACAAACCCGGGCGACGGCAGAGTGCACATCCAAGACAATCCCAGTGCTACCTGTGCCATGAAGATTAGACCATTGTGTGGGGGGAATGTTATCGTCTGCGTGCCAAGCTCCAACTGCACTGTAAAAGTCGCCAGTAAGGTGCTTAAGATATGCAGTTTTGTCCCTGGATTTATTGATACTGTTGCAAGAAAAAAGGTGACCTGGTATCTTGGATATAGTCTTCAGTAGAGCCCCGTTGTGGCTTTTATGCTCACATATATATTTTTACTCCTCCTCAGCAATGTTTAGGGACACTATCATATTCAGCAAAGGCCTGACACTGTTCGCTGGTAAAATTTTATCTGTATTCTACAGAGATCAAGAGCCTCAGCTCGGTGCTTTGCAAGTTGACTACTGCTGCCAGGGGAAGTGCAGGGCTCAGGGAACCATGAACATCCCTTAGCCCCCCCACCCATTTAGTCCCTGAAACTACTAAACCTCATCTGACTGCCACCAGCACTACTTCCTCGACTGAGTCATACCACAGTAAAGCTGTGTGAACTAACAAAAAAAAACAAAATCGAGTTAAAAGACTTTGAGCTTACTATGTAAAAACACAGCAACCTAAAAGTAATGGCTTGCGGGACTATGAAAAAGTATTACGATCATATAACAATAGTCATATATTACAAACAAACCTTATTAAAAAGACAAATAACCATGCAATGAACATAGAGGCTTGGAGCCATCTGTAGACCACTGAGTGGACTCTAAACGCCACAGCCCCTGAGGCTGCTGGGACTGGTGAGAGCAATAAACAAATGAAGAGAATAGGAGTGGAGTGGCAGAACGCTGTGTATCAGAGCTCTGCTGTGTCGGCACTCTGATTTCGTTTGTGCTATTACATAATTAAATTTGGACTTGGATCATGCTTTTTAAGAGATTATGTGAGCATATGTTGCTTGAACATGTGCCAGCCTGTGAAATGGGCTTCCTTTCATGAGTACGGTATTAGGTTTAGAGAGTTTATTGAAAATCAGAATTAGTTTGGTGCCAGCAGTTAATGAATTGATGTTATGATCTCGGTCCAAGTGATGCTATTGCGCTATAACTTAGACTTGACATCAAAATAAAGGAGAGAGAAGCCTTCTAAACAAATATTGTAAATTAAGATTATTTTACTTTGTTCTTGTAAAGACGTTTATATACTTCAAATACAGTGTGCTACGGAAAGTGCGCTACTGGGTCTGTGCATTTATTTATCATTTGATGTTAAGTGTGTGTGTGTTATGGTTTTTCTTTATTTTTACTACTTTCTGCATTGTACATCAAATATATGAAGCAAGTTATATGGAAAGAAAAGAAAGAGCAAAGAAAAAATTGATAAATAACTCTAAATATATTTTATATTTCAGATTCCCACCCTTTTGCTTTGTTGACAGTGCTGCAAACCCTTGGCCTTCTCTCAGTGAGTTTCATGATGTTGTCACCTGAATTGGTTTCACTTCACAGGTGTGCCTTCTTAGGGTTCATTTATGGAATTTCTTGCCTTCTTAATGGGGTTGGGACCATCAGTTGTGTTGTGCAGAAGTCAGGTTGGTACACAGCTGACAGCCCTATTTGACCACTGTTAGAATTCATATTATGGCAAGAACCATCATTACTTTAAGAACCAAAGGTCAGTTACTTGTGAAAATTGCTAAAATTTTGAATGTGTCCCCAAGTGCAGTCCATCAAGCGCTATGACGAAACAGGCTCGCATGAGGATCGTCCGGGAAAGAAAGCCCAATAGTCACCTCTGCTGCTGAGGATAAATTTATCCGAGTCACCAGCCTCAGAAATCGCAAGTTAACAGCACCTCAGATTAGAGCCCAGATAAATGCTACACAGAGTTCAAGTAGCAGACACATCTCTACATCATGTTCAGAGGAGGCAGCACGAATCAGGCCTTTATGGTCAAATAGCTGCTAAGAAACCAGTATTAAGGAAAAGCAACAAGCAAAAAAGATTTGTTTGGGTCAAGAAACATAAGGAATGGACATTAGACCAGTGGAAATCAGTGCTTTGGTCTGATGAGTCCAAATTTGAGATCTTTGGTTCCACCTGCCGTGTCTTTGTGCGGCCCAGAAAAGGTAAACGGATGGTCTCTACATGCATGGTTCCCACCGTGAAGCATGGAGTAGCAGGTGTGATGGTGTGGGGGTGCTTTGCTGGTGACACTGTTGGGGATTTATTCAAAATTGAAGGCACACTGAACCGGCATGGCTACCACAGCATCCTGCATCGTCATGGCGTCCCATCCAGTTTGCATTTAGTTTCACCATCATTTGTTTTTCAACAGGAAAATGACCCCAAACACACCTCCAGGCTGTGTAAGGGCTATCTGACCAAGAAGAAGAGCGAGTGGAGTGTAGATGGTGCAGTCACCTGACCTAAGCCCAATCGAGATGGTTTGGGATGAGAAGGACCGCAGAGTGAAGGCAAAAGGGCCAACAACTGCTCAGCATCTCTGGGAACTCCTACAAAACTGTTGGAAAGCCATTTCAGGTGACAACCTCATGAAGCCAAATGTATGCAAAGCAGTGATCAAAGCAAAGGGTGACTTTTTGAAGAATCTATTTCACACTTTTTTGTTTACTGCATAATTCCATACATGCTCATAGTTTTGATGCCTTTAGTGAGAAGCTACAATGTAAATACCATTAAATGAGAAGGTGTGTCCAAAATTTTGACTGGTAGTGTGTATATGTGTGTGTGTGTGTGTTTATATGTATGTATACAGATATACCATGTAATACCAGAAATGTTATTTTATTGCTTTTGTTTAGAGTACTTTTTATTATTTTTATTTTTTTAATGTTCAAATTCAAAGTTATTAATATCTGAATGATCAAATAACCAATTGTATGTTATATATATACAAGGTTTTAAAGTGATTTATTTATGCTAATCTTACACACAAAATAGCTGAAACTGCACTCTCTTTTTGCATTTTTTTGTTTGTTCTCACCCACATCTCTAGTCCCATGCATCACTTCTGTCCGCACCCTTTTTTTTCTTCTTCTGTCTTCTCCTGCTTCCACTTCTTTCTCCAGCTCTCCCTGTTGTGCATTCATCAGGATGAGAATGGACAAGCCAGTTGGCTCTACTTAAAGAGACACACATATCAGCCTCCCACCCCCATCTGTCATTTTCCTTTCGATTGAAACATGGCCCCTGTCAGTGCACTGGCTGAATATATCATTCTCTCTCGCTTTATTCGTGTCTGGCTCTGCTGTCATTGCTACCATGCGGCTGCGCGGGTCCGTAAAGGTTTAAGCGGTTATTCCAGTCATTATTGGCTGTTAAATCTGGTGATGGTCGTAAAGGCCCTGCCTGTTCCCTTTGCCTCAGAGGTCAGCTGATGGCCTGCTTTATGAGCTTGCAGCACCGTGCATTGCTGCCGGGGCACCATTCACGTCCCCTTCCCCTTCCATGTTATACCCCAGAGGAATGATGACTGGATAGTCAGGTCACAGACCATCACCTATTGGTTTCCTATCAGCTTGCTCACTTGACTCACCAAAAGAAAAAAAACAACTCCAAAATACAACATTACATCTTATGACACAGGGGAGGTTTGTGACTTCAGATTACATTAAGTGACTAGACTTGCATGGCCTACAAAGTGAAAGCAACAATCATCATGGGGATGGCAAGAGCATGCATTTCAGCAAATTTATGAGACATTTCAAGGAATTGTCATTTTTTACAATCCTGTAAGTGTGAGAGTGAGTTACTTGCCCTCGTAAGTTGTGTCATTTTCCCATGCCGTTTGTTGGAGTGAAATTCCCCAGATCATCATTGAGTTTCAGAAAGTGAATGACATCAATTTTATTTGACTTGTTTAAAGGCCTTTGGCTCATAATAAGTATTGTTATATGAGAGTGCTGCTTTAAACGGCTATGCCACATCAGTTATTACTCAAGGAGAGGAGAGGACAACTTCTGTCATTATCACTGGTTTTATTGAATACTCATTCATCACATTGACACATTATTCTCTATAAAAACTATGAACATTTTCAAATAGAATAGAAAGTAGCGAGAGTCAAAGGGAAAAAGGAACATCCAAGTCTATTTACTCATGTGAAACTCTATTCTTTTAAGGAAAGTCACATTTAATGGCACCTCAATGCACGAATATAGGAGATTGTTCCTTCTGTAGTGACTGTGTGCACTAATAATTCATTGGCCTGCCAATTATTATTTCTCTTACAATGGGAAACAGGAAGGAGAAGAAAAGGCAGGCGTGAGAGGAAGTACAGTCTGCTCGCCTCTTGCTCAAGGACTGCTGCACTGAAGCCAAAGACACTTGGATGTTTTCCTCTTTTTCACCCTGTTCTTTCTTGAAGGAGTTTTTTCTTTTTTTGGAGAGCTGCACACAGGCATGCTGTCTTTACTGTGAAGTGCAGCCCCTTTATTACCAGGCCTCTGGTGACCTCACCCTGCTGAATGAAGTCATTGACTGAACTGCAGGAAGACAAACCAGCGTTCCGGGGAATTAATCAGGTCCATCAGCAGCAGAGCTTCTGGGCGCTGGACGACCATCCTGGCTTGGCTAGCTCTGCTGCCCCTGGGAGCGATGCAGGGTAGTTACTGAGTTGACAGCTAGCTGATAGCCCTGCGTCCTTCATATTACGAGCACATCAAAGGCAGGCCTCCCGGATAACGCGTCAGGGTTGAGAAGTGGAGAATGAGGCCTCTCACCACTGTCTGGATGAGTGCAGCATGACCTCATCCGTAACATACTCAGTCAGAGTTGGGATGATGGAATGGACAGAGAGGCCATTGGTAGGGAAGCAATTTGGTTGTTAAGCCACCTGAATCTTCGTTTTCTTAACATGCTGTTTCCCAGCGGTGAATAAAATACCGATAATGATAACCTTCCTCTCGCCAATGCTCTCTGCACTCACTTTTTCTCTGTTGCTGTAATTTTTGCGTACTCTGTTGTGTTCCAGACCATCTATGTAATTTACCTTATGTGTTGGCATGCCGCTCTGTCCAAAAATAAAGAGAAGACACTCTATAGACACCACCAATTAGAGAGACAATTGGACAGAGCCAAGCCGCTTGAGGGCTGCTGCACATTCACTAGACTGTCCTGTTTGCTTATTCTGTGTATTGGTGTGGTTTGTGTCATTCCTTTGGAAATATACTAATACTCTTTGTGTCATGTTTATTATTTTTACCTCACCCTTTGCCTGTCTGTGGATATGTATAGACTTCGAGCTTGACATTGGGATTTCCTGTGTTTGAATGTAGGAAGGTCAGGAGCATAAGTAAGGTGTTGTTTCAGGCCACTTTATGAGGAGCGCAACAGTGAAAAGCTAGTGAGCTCCTTGTCATAGATGAAGAGCCATTAGCTCGCCAGCCTGGGCTTTGTTATGCTAACAGTTCAGCACTCTATGCAGAAAATGACCTCCTTTTACCCCTTTTGAACAAAATAGAGTTTATTATATCATTTTATTGCCGCCTTTCTTGTCTGCGAAAAGCAGTCATTTGGTGATGTTTGATGGTGCAAGTGTGTTTGTGTGCGACTGAAGAGAGGCGGGGGTGTTTTGCGTCTGAATTCCTGAGCTGTGTGAAAAGGATCGCTTTCTTTGGGTCTGAATTTAATGAGATGATCAATGACCCTCAAGATTCACATTCACAACAGGGAGAGAAAAAGAATGAGGGAGCTGAAGACTCAATAGGTTTACTGCGATTGTATGTCAGCTGTGGTCCTCCTTTGAAAATGTGAATTGTTTTTGAAACATGAAATCCTTCTTTTTGATTGCCGAGGGTTGGATTTCCTTTGATGTAGCTGAGGCAGACAGAAGCAGGTCTAGGATTCTTTTTCAAGTTACTTTCTGTATTAGACGAGACATTGGTCAATGATAAGTATGAGAGGCTGATTAGACAACAGGGGGTTTTATGCATGTTACTGGAGTGCATGGGTCACAGTAAAGGGGTCATTGCACCATCAGCAAATGGACTCTGATGTCTTAGCATAGTGTGGTGCTGTTGGACAATTTGTTCTGACTGATTTCAGCTAATTGTGCTCACCTTCCCCTCTCCTTCCCTTTGAACTGTAAAGGTAAGAAGGGAATCAGAGAGGTAGCCTGGAAACAGTACTGACAGATAGCACTGTGTTCTCACTTTGAATTATGGAGCACACAGTTAGATGTCAAAATGTATTGCTTTTGAAATCGCACAACTCTAATATTTACCAACACTACGTGTGCACTTGTTGTTTTCTGCATATTAAATAGCCTACATTCTATTTTAATTGTGATATGTAATCTTATGCCAGTTCTTTACGCTAGAATCTCAACTTTTAAAAAAAGAAAAAAAAAAAACATGCACTGCTCAAATGCCATCTGCTTGACTAAATCTGAACTCTTGTCACTTTGTGTTTACATATATTTTATCTACACATTTGCACAGCATGCGTGCACTTTTGATATTGATGTGGTCCACATGTCATGACAGCGGAAGGACACTATCCTCTGGTATGTTTTGTTGTGCCCTCTTCCTTAATTTGCCTATTGTGAGTGTGAAGGGGAGCCAGGGAGATGACATCATGCAGCAGGCAGTGTTTGAAGTGCCAGTCCTGAAGGAACCACTTATAGCAATTAGGATATCCTTGAACAAGCGTTTGCGAAACATTGGCTGGTTTTTGGCATTTGCCTCCCGTTCCTGCCTACTAACTAGCGAGGTTTGATCTCCCATAATTATCTACCCACCGGCTCCTCACTCCTGACAGCTCTCTCCCTGGAGAGGGCTGAATGCCGGGGCTACTCACTGATTGCATCAAAGTGTCAGAAATTGCAACATCAAAAATAATAACTGATATTCCGGCGGCAGGCTGCTCTTTGAATATTTCCTTTAAAACGCTCTCTAATTTGTGTCTCGCATGGTGCCAATGTGTGTGTGACTGTGAGAGCTTAAAGCAAATAAAAGCAGGGGAAGTGCATTCATTATTGAACCCCTATTTACATATGGCACACTATTCTGTCTGAACTGGCATGAAATAGATATGCGTTTATTCTAGTGCTGCTTTTACCCCATCCTGCACTTCTTTCAGGACTTGCTCAGCATCTGTCCCTTTTGCCTCCTTCCTACTGACTTTGAAATATTTTTGCAGTGCCCCACAACACATATCTGGCATCAACATCTTAGTTGTCACCTCAGCAGAACTAACAAAAAACTGACTAGGTGGTGCATTGCTAGGAATGTCCATCCCATATTTGATCCAGGCCAAAGGCAAAAAGCTGTGTGATAATGAATTGCCGCAAAACATTACTGCAGCTAGAATAAAAGTGGCTGCCAGAATTCATTTAAGTGTAAAAATGTGAAATTAAAGAATGGAAATACCCAAATTTTGTGATTTTCACTGCTTTTCATGTTTGGCCACAGGGTAAATATGGCAGGAAAAAAGAAATTTAGACACAATGAACGATAAACTGACTTTAGATGAAAGCTTGATGGAATTTTTATTTCACATAAAAAGCGCAGTTAAAGATATTCTCTAACCTTTTATTTTGTTCACATCTGAATGCTCGCAGTAGTATTACCAGGACTACGCCATCCTTAGATAATACTCTCAGAAATGTAAGTCATTGTGCAGACAAACACATAAATATTCGGTCAGGCAGTGTGTCCAGAGGGTCCACTTGCAGCAATGTTAGCGGGCTCTTTGAGGGTGACATCCATATTTCAACACCTAGCTTGACTTCCCCGACCTTGCCGAGTTACACATTAATAACACATTTATAATACATAATCTCTCGCTTGTTCTTACCGTGTACATCTTTGTGTTCGGTCCTGATGGCATTTGTTTTTAATTGTGGACATCAGACGAATAATTTTCGATGTCTCACACTTTTTATTGTTTCACTAAAGACCATTTGCATCACCTGCCCAGCGTCTAAGGATAGGGCTTAGCCTTGTTAGCGGTGAGTTTTACTTCAGTGAATTGAAGGGGACAATTGTGTGTTAAAGCAATGAATTGAGATAGACAGTCAGCCAAGGGTTTTGCAAGGATGAAATTAAAATCAGCGCAGCAGCGAATGGGGCTGCTTTACCAGAATAAATTAATGCCTGAAGAGAGGGGAGAGGCAGGTTTGCTTTGCAATGACAAATGTTGATTTCCCCCGAGGTATTTAAAGTGATTTGACCCAGTCATTCTTTTAAATCACAGACAGGAGATGATAAATGTGCTACTAATGAGGCCTCTGCATTTTATCTCTCACTCTACCTCCTGCAGGATCACCCAGGCTCTTAGAGCTGCCTGCTATGCCTTCACAAGCTTTTAAAAAGCACCCTTAGCCTCTCTAAATCCCAACAATGCAAAGTACAGAAAAAACATCTACATGTATCTCTTACATGCTGTGAAAGATTGTCAGAAAATTAAAATCAAACACGCAATCACATTGTTCTGCAAATGCACCTTTTTTAAGAGCCCCGTTAATCTGAAAAAGAGTCACTGAAATTCAACCCTGTCAGCGTTTGTAGACATTATGATAATCCTCCTACCACGGGCCGCTTTATTTTTTTTCTTTCTCTCTGTCTTCCCTCCATCTAAAAGGTAAGCATTTGGCCTATATACAATGACAAAAACCAGAGCTCCAGGAGCTGTTAACAGCGTTGCTCTCATTATCTGCAGCATGGAGCATGTTGTGGAAGGAGACGAAGACTCTTTTCAGGTGCAGATGTAGCGCATCATTGATAGGGTGTGCTGCTTTCCTCCTTTACAGCTGGCCTCTGATCAATCAGTGCTGACAGGGCAGGGGCTTTGTGTGCCCCATAGCGGGACAAATGTCTGCCAGGGAGCGGGGCACACCTGAAAAGAGGAAGCGACACACACCACCCAGAGCCTCGCCTGCAGATTAGCCCCAGCCCGCTTTGATGGATTAGCATGTAGAAAAATTGCTTGATTATTGATATGAAAATGGTTTGGGGGTCTTAAAGGGAAGGATGAGGGTCCCGAATTGGTGTGTTTCTAAGGAATGTGTGTGCAGAGTAGTAGTGATTATCTACCTCACTTTCCCTTCGCATGCCCCCCTTCACCCTCACTCCCAGGGAAGACTGGTACAAAGGATAGATGAGGACATGGGGAGGAGGTAGAATGTGCCTGGGCTCTCTCCAGGAGAGACACAGTCAGCCGTCCTTCGTGAAATATTGTTCATCATCATATTAACAGGGCTGAACGTGTGGAGATAAGGCCTGTCTAAAAAAGTAAGCAGAATGTCCCTGTGAGATATTTCAATCCTCATCCCCCCTGCTTTACCTTTTTCATTCTTTCAGAGTGAATATGAAATGTAGCAGGACCATTTTCTCAGCCAACCCAAGAAAATGATGACATAATCACCTCCGCTTTAATTGCTTGATTTGTCAATCCCTCACAATCCTGTGGTGCTGTCACAAATGTCTCCTGTCTCCAGAATTCTTTTACTGTCAAACCTTACTGTCAGCAACATTGCAAGGCCTGGAATTTGCATAGTTCTCAATTATGGTTATTTTACAGTACACATTAGACACAACCCTTGCAAAAATGTAGCAAGTTATAGCATATAAATGCACATGTAAAAGGGCTCAGTGAACAGCATGTCTTTTATGGCGTAAACCTAATCAGCCCCAGAGAGTGGCAATAGGGTGACATGGAGAAAGCTGTTAAACTGGTGGCATCTCCTCTGTGCTCTCTGCTCTGGCGATTTCGCCCTCAGAAGGGTATTTTCAAAGGTATAATTCTAAGTGCTGTAGAAAATCTGCAGAGCTGAGGTTGTAAACTGAACAAAGATTCCCTTTCAGAGCTCCAGTTATTATTAGCAGGTCTTACTAAGGCACAAGGTGCAAACCCTATAAATATGATTGATGTAATTATGGTGAACTCAATCAGTAAAGGAGGTAAGTAAAATTAACGCTTGTCATATAACTTTTTTTTATTCAGAGCCACTGATGCAGATTAAACTACTCTAAATAAATTCAAAAAGAGCTTTGATTTTCTTATATTTGACATACTTTTCAAGTTTGCATCAGAAGGAAAAAAAAACAAGGTTTGTGACACTGATGAATACCTCCTTTTTATTCACTTCCACTCAGTGTAGTCTGTGGGCATTCCACTCTTAAGGTGATTTAAATGAAAACAATTGACCAAATACTTTATTATTTAGAGTAGTGAAGTGAATTTGAGTTTAAATCTGGGTGTTAACACAATTGATTATTGTTCCAGAGCTATAAGATGTGGTTCATCTCTGAGCAAACAAAGATGAGGTATTTGCGAGAGCCATAGATTAACTTCTTGGTTACTGGCATTCTGATCACCGGAAATTTGGCCCTGTCTGTTAAATGTCATCCATGTCCGATGGACGGGACGTCGTTCTCCCACAGCTCTGCCCTATTACTGCATATGGAGCCCTCTCGGAGGAGCAGTCCCTGACTAATGGAAACAGTGTGTGCACAGTCTGAACTGTAGAACTCTGGTGACCAATGCAAGTAACGCAAAAAGCGTGTGTTTTACAACCCCTCGTGTAAAGGTGCAGTCGTAAACTGAGAATTTACGCCCTTCATTAGGGGTAATACAATGCACATAACTCTAACGTATAACAATTTGGGAGAGCTATAAAGTAACCATTTTATACCTTCTCAAATCTGTGACTTGGAGGTGACCCTGGTAGAAGGAGTGTTAGGGCAGGTAAATTTACAATGACAGCATATTCACTCTGATAGGCCTCTGCATTTTTAAGGGAATTAAAAGTGCCAAAATACAAAATGACTTAAATATTATGTTTATGGTCCCCATCAGAAATATTAGTCTCTAAAGCATAATTTACAACTTGTAACTCGAGTTTTTTTGTTCAAGGAGACTTTACATTGATTCAAGTCTTTACTTTTATAGCCAGTCAGGGAAGGCTAGAAACCTACATCAAGTTTCTTGGTTGTTTCTTATTCTAAAACCTCATCCAGTGTGTCTATTAACACAGTATATAAAGTGTAAAGTAAGTCCAGGTAAAGGTATTCAAAATTAACAAACTTTTCATAGAACTCAGTGGTATTGGGACATGATAGTAGGTGTCCAAGACCTTTTATTTTACTTTGACCACATCTGTTAAAAAGTCACAATTAATCACAGTGGGCATGTGTAGAACAGGTACTCAGTTTGCTGCTCTCTGTCTGAGACAAAGTACATTGCACAAGTTTGGTAAATTTGTTAATTTCATTGCATTTTAAAGAATGGATATGTTTGCTTGAGTGTGATAGTACAGTTGTGAAAAAAAACCCACTCTGGTTGCAGTTCATTATTCTTCTGTGCAGCATGACACAGTCAGTCACCTGACTACCATCAGTGTCAAAGGGTGGCACACACTCAGCGGGGGTTCCTGAGTGGAGCCCATTGATGAGATGAAACAGGTTGACTTCTCCCTTGGTCTGAAGTGGAATGAAAAACAAATGTCATGGAGGGTGACAGAGAGCGTCTGTGTCTTATCAGCCTGGCCAATGTGAGTGATGGCTCTTATCTGCCCCCCCTGCTCTGCGGCTGTTTATTATCCTAAGGTGGCAGGGCGGTGCTGGGAAGAGAAGAGGACTGGGAGCCCCTTCGTGATCCATCACTCTGGAGGTCTCCTTACCCTCTTATCTGACCGCTACATGGATAACTGCAGCTCTTGTTTACAGACATCAGCCCATTTGAATGAGTAGCAGGCGCAGGAAACGATTCCTTTGCACTCTTTATCAGTCCAGGTGAGTTATAGGGTGGATGGAGTGTGCCGCATCATTTTCATTGCACATTCACATTTGCAATCAGACATGAGATGTGCACAAACACACAGATGCTTACGCACACTCAAATCAGCCAATATGGACACACCAAACTATGCTGGTATGCACACATAAACACACACAGACACATGCTTTCACATCTTAGTGAGGACATCAAATGGACACAATGCTTTCCCTAGCCCCTTACCTTGAAACCCTAACAATCAGAAATGAATTCCTAACCCGTTACTTAACCTAATTGTAACCCTAATCCTAAAACCATATTTTGTGCCTCAAAACTTCCTTCAAATTCATGAGGACTGGCATTTGGTCCCCACAAGTCAATGTTATTTCCCACAAGTATAGTGGCATGCCAATTTTTGGTCCTCACAAAGATGTGTAAACAAGTACACACACTCACACATCCATAAAAACACACACTATTCTTCTGTTGTGTGAAATAAATGGAGGTTGAAAGAAAAAAAAGATGCAATAGTTGGTGAATGCAAGTCAGCACTCCACACACAAGAGGATAAGCTTGTGTCTGGCCCAGTTTATCTCTTTTCATGAATTACATTCATTTCTGTTATCATGTTTTTTTTTCTTGGTTATCTTAGCCAGCATGTGTTGTCAGTGTATACAAGAGTGAGTGTTGATATGAAAAAAAAGGAAATTATCTACGTCTGTGGTGGTCAGTGGGCGCTCCATTGAGGTTATAGCATTACAGAGCGTCATATCCTGAATGGGAAGTGTTGTTCCTATATTTACTTGTGTTTTTGAAAGGAAAACCTCAATAAAGATGACTGTTTTTTCACTTGTTCCATTTCCTTTCACCATCTCTGTTGGGATATTCCTGGATCTCCCTGGCAGGGCAGAATGTGTAGGTTTCCATTTCAAACAGGGCTCTCATGTCCATCACATCACCAGGGGTCTCTCCTAAAATACATACCTTCTGTCAGAGCTTGGGGATAGAGGGTAGATGGAATGAAGTAATGGCAGGAGGGGGGGTATGGAGTGAGGAAAATGTGTTTAAGGCTACTGAGCATCCATTCCCTTGGGGTTCAGTGCCAGGCTGGATTTCTCCTCAGATCCAAGTCAACTCTCACTGAAGCTAAGTTTGTTTGAATATACGGAAGGGAAAGGGATGCCTGGAGGCCATCCCCGGTGAACTTACATACTAAATCCCAGTGAAATCTCTGCTGCTGCCACCCCTTCCAACTAAAAGTGACATGGTATAACACGGGCACCATTCTGGTTCTAGCTTACAGTCAACAAAAAAGAGCGCCATGAAAGATGCTAATTACAAACCACCAAAGACAGCCAGCCATCATGAGCTGGAATTGCCAAGGTGCCAGAGTTGGGAGTGGGTATGGCGAGGTGGTAAGTGAGGGAAAGGGAGAAGAGAATGTAAACATAAAATACTGTGCTCTCATTAAAGAGATGTGAAAAGGCCTTGAGCTCAGTGCAGCATGCAAAGCGGTGCCAGTGGAGATGCCATTGTAACAATGAACAGGGCTCTTTAGTCATGAGCCAAGTCGTCTGCTAAGACTCGACTAAAAAAAGTGTAGTGGTTAAAGTAATGACTTCATAACAGTAAATGACTCCGTACCCTCTCTACACACAATGGCTTCACATGTCACTGTATCTTCCCTCTGTGTTTATAGCATGACCCAGCATCAAACTTCATATTAAATACTTTGTTTTACTCCTAGGCAATTTGATAAGGGCAGAAAACTGTTCATCTTTTTTACAAGTCCTGTTGCTTACCAGAAGCCCTTGAATAAACGTCTACATCCAGGACATAAAATCCAATACTGTCCCATAAAACCCAGACTGTCCAGTTAAGGTCTCAATTTCTATGTGATAGTATCCGATTAGTTTGAGCAGTAGTTTGTACTTTCAGGGACTGCAGTACGACTTCTGGAACACAGAAAAAAAATTGCTAATTATATTTTCGAATTCATTAGAAAACATTCCTTAGTCCTCATGTATTTTAAAGCAAATGCTGACTTCATATCCTGCATCGACCAGGTCTAAAAATGAGGTTTATGACTGAGGTTACGTGCTGGAGGGGAAACATGACTAAGAGTTCAGCCTTCCTACTCCAAGAGCAAGAAAAAGCCCAATGCTTCAGCCTGATGCTTACCAGAGCATGATCTGTTGTTTCTCCAATGTCTGTAGAAAACGCACACACCATAATGCTTACGTGTCCACTCTGACATTGGCCAACCCTTTAAATCATTCTTTATTAAAGTGTCACCAGAAAATGAATGAATAATATGTTTCTGTCTTTCTTGTCTTTCTATTATTGTGAATCTTTGAAATGCAAACGCTTAGTGCCACCAAACAGTAATTTATTGTAATTTGTCTGTGATTAATTTATAATGTAAAAGCACCTTTTATACACAGGCATGATCCTCCTCAACTTAATAGTATTCAATTAATCATAGGCTGGGCCCAGTTGCCGCCAAAATAATGGCAATTTAATAACAGTGCTCATAGAGCTGCAGATTACAGAGTATTTATAAATGTCACTGGCTAGCCTGTAATACACAGTGACAGGGAAACATGTGCAGGGCCCAGCAGTGTCTGCTTCTATGTAATGCAACAAATGTACCATCCACATAGCAAAGAGGCTATGAATAACTGTGATAATCACTGCACAATGGATTCATTTATCAATGTATGAAGAGCACAAATGTTGAGGTGATTAGCCTGCCTCTATTTTCTGTAGTGAAGGTTTGGTTTTGCCGGAGTGTTGGACAGGCATGTCTGCAAAATGATGTCACAGATGAGTGTTAAGCTTACTGACTGTGTGTTCTCTCTAGCTTTTTCTTTATCGTCTATGACATATAAAGAGCTGAACAAGTCCTTGTGATTTTGACTTAGTTACAAGTTATAAATGTATTATTAATTATGTATTCCTATAACAATGGAATACAAAAGCAACAATTACAAATGTAAACTATTAAAATTAAATATTGTTAAAAAAAATAATTTCTACAAAGTATTTTGCTAATAAAATTAATTCATCGAAGTTTGGAAAATTGATGCAGATTCAATCACATCTTTTTTTAAATACTCGTGATGCAGCTGTGTTTTGTATGTGAAAAGACTCATCAAAGAATTCAGTGCAATACAAATTCCATCTCTCCAATACACACATACACACACATACAC
Organism: Neolamprologus brichardi; assembly: GCF_056152115.1. Classification (NCBI taxonomy): domain Eukaryota; kingdom Metazoa; phylum Chordata; class Actinopteri; order Cichliformes; family Cichlidae; genus Neolamprologus; species Neolamprologus brichardi. Next base: position 10,005,196 of record NC_142104.1, on the reverse strand, counting down.
GCTCTTGCTTTATCAGCTGGAATTAATATTTCAATAAGGTATGCCATGTGGATTTTCTTTTTCCACCGCAGAAGTCCTTTAATATAGCTGTGTAAATTTGTACTGCTTTATGTAAAAGTGACCCCTTACAAATGAAGTGAACCTTTGGAATTTTGGTGGAATTTCCAATTAACCACAGTTATTATGTATCCTCCTCTTATTTGCCTTTCTTTGGCTTCAGAAGCAAAAAGAAATGTACCAGCGAGATAATGCTGAATTTGCCTCACATGACACAAATATTTTAATAATCCAAAACCAGAACTCTGAAAGAAAAATGTAAAAGAAAAAAAGGAGGAAGAAATAGATCAAAATCAGTATAAATAGTTCAACAAAATGTATCTGTTTTGAAGTGCGGAGCCGATTCTTGACTCTGGGGGGGGGGGGAAACACTTAACAAAACAGTGTTTTAAAAGAGGACGCAATCTTCACTACTCAATTTGTTTAATAAAATTGTTGCTTTATAAATGCTGGTGTTTAATGATTATTAAAGTTTGTTGTCAAAACGGACTCAAATGAGGATATTTCTGTCTATTAACAAAATAGATGGCGATATTTATATAAGGGAAGTGTTTATAACAGATGACAGTCATAGGTGAACCTCTTTAATGTTTTTTCCCGCAGTTGGTACATCTGCAGATGGACCCAAAGTTGTGACTGAGATAGTACTGATGCATTTTGTCTTAAAAAAAGTTTTTTGGAAACAGTCATAAAAGTTTGTTACACATTCACTGCTTGCTACAAGTTTGTGTTACTAGTGTTTTCCTGTCACGTGGCGCAAAAGCAAATTATTTAAAAATAAGTGAAAAAGGTACGATAAGACTCCAGAAAGAATAAAGGGTGTGGCCAAAGTGTGTCAGTTTGTGCAGTTAGGCGAGTGACAAACAGCTTCCCGGCATTGTTGGCATAAGAGAAAGTCATCACAAACGTTTTAATATGAAAGTAGCGTTTGGTGGGGGAAAACAATACTAACAGACACTAAGAATAGCTTGGGTGTTGGAAAGAGATGACTCCCATCCTGAGGGGAAAATTCACTGCAATTATAGCTTCGTTTAGAAGTAGTCGGTGGTCCTTAATTTGATATGGAGTTGTTTAGATGTAATTTTCTTAGTATTCATCAGTTGCATATTAGTTACACACTTGCACTGTGTGCAATGCTAACATTTAAATCTGTGTAAACAGCTGATGAGAAGACAGATGGTCTATGGGAATTTGATCTCTTTGTTGGAGGGTGGGGTGTGTGTGTGTGTGTGTGTGTTGGAGGGGGGGGGGGGGGGGACGACATTTCTTTCCTAACCAAGTAAAAGTGTGAGATGGCTAGGGTGACAAATGAAAAAAAAAGAAAGAGAGAGCACTGGAGCGAAAGTTGCTCAGTGGGGATGTGAAAGGAAGGAGGTAGTGGTGGAACTGACCACCACTGGGACCAGATAAAAGGTCATGGTGAAATGGAAACTGATTCTCCACCCTAGATCCCTAGGTAATATCCAGTAACTCTGCCTTTCTATCCCCCTGTATGACGGTGTTACACTGCCTCTACAACCTAAACTGTGTGTAACACAGACCAGAGACTATTGAGTGATGGAGACAGTCAGTCACCAAATCTGTAGGGCTGCGTCCTTTATCTTAACCAATGGAGGGGCTATGTCAGGCTGGGGGTGCATTTGCTGAACAAAGTGATCATTTCTGACAGCCCTTACGCTACAAGAAGTAAGTCTGTCAGAGGTTCTGACCCGAGTTGCATGACAGGAATGCAGTTTTCTGCTTCTTATGGCCTGATTTCTTGCTAGTCTCTTCAAAATGTGTTCAGTGTTGAATTGAGCAGAAACTTCACATTAGCTACCCTGAAGAAAATCAACCAGCAGCTTGGTATTGCAGGTGAAGAAAATGTTTCACTGTTAAGTGCAAAAATACATGAGGAACAGAGATACTGTTGATAGTACAAGGTTATCTTTTGTTTTAGTTAGTTTGTTTGTTTGTTTTCCAACAGTTAAATTCACTTTACTTTCAATTTACTAAATAACATCTGAAAATATTCAGTTAATTTTTATTTTATTTATATGACATATCAAATCATAACATACGTGATCCTAAGACTTATACATATTAATGCCCACATGACTTTTACTTGGTCATGAATAGTCTTAAAATCACCAGTAAACCTGACTTCGAATTGTGGGAACCTGGATCATCAGCTATCTAGCATTAGCTGATAAATGGGCACTCCAAACTTTATATGTCTATATGGTAATTTATAGTGGTTATAGACCACTATAGTCCAGGGTAAAACTGCAGCTGTGCTTTCTGTTATTTCTGGTTTATCATAGTTTAGGATAACTTAAAAACTAAACTAAACTTAAAAAAATAAATAAATAAAAATTACAGTTGGGAGCCTTATTTCTTTATGTTGAAGGTTTTCCAGTTTCCAGGGCACCACAATGTCATGTACTTCCTTTATTTTAACCAGGGGTTAAAGTATGGCAATAAGATATGTATTTAATTACTAGTCACAAAGGCCTGGATCCAGGGAAAACTGCATAGTGGAAACTGTTACAGAGTGCAAAGTTACAGACAGTTCATCTGGCCCATCCAGATGAATCACAATCTATATTAATGCTTATTCTTAGCCAGCAGTAGAAAAATACTATTTATTTCTACTAATACTAGTTATTTAAATAATTATGCATGGTCGTAAAAATTAGGTACAAATACATTACTAAAGTTATTGATCATTATTGAATACTCAATCATCTAAAAGAGAAACAATAACATTTAAATTCAATCCCATCTAACCTAAGATCTATCACAATTTACAAAGTACAGAAAGTAGTACAGAAAGTGATGTTATGATAAGTTCTTGTCATTGGTTGGCTTTGCGGTACAAACAAATGAGATTTAAAGTCCACTGTGAAAGACAAACGTGACCTTTGACTTGACCTTGAGCAAAAATTGGTAAAACTCCATTAGGCAAACATTGTATGTAAGTGTTGTTAAATTCTGACCAATATTGTAAGAGGAGTAATTCTCCTTGATTAATCCGTAATTAGGAGTGATTCTTGTGAATGAATGGACAGATAATGGACACCTCACCATGAGCTCACTGGCTCTTTGGCCAAATAAACTAAAAATAAACACTGATGGTTTAGCTACAATAATAATAATAATAATAATAATAATAATAATAACTTGCACAAAATCTTAAATAATTGTCTTCAGAAGTTATACACTCATCGTGGGCATGAATGCCACAGTGATTTGGATGTCACAGTAATTGAAAGGCTGGTGGTTCAATCCCTGGATGCTCCAGTCTGCATGCTAAATATCCTTGGGCAAGATGCTAACCCCAAGTTGCTCTCTGATACATACATTGCAGTTTGAATGTGTGTGAGTGTTAGATAGAAACAAGATTAGAAAAAGTGCTTGTATGAATATGGGTGAATGGGGCAAGTTCTGCAAACTGCTTTGAGTGCTCAGATAGAGTAGAAAAGTGTTATACAAAAACCAGTCCATTTACCATGATTTAGGGCTTTTAATGATTTCTTTAAATTGTTCTTTTTCCAGTGTGGAATGATTGTACAGTGTACATTTTTTAGTGACTTGAAAAAACACAAGAATTTAATTAAACCAAAATTTGAATAGATTTTGGATCTTTTTTAAAGCACACTTGGTCAAAATATATCTACAGGTTCAAATATATACATTTAATCACGTAAATCTTTTAATAAGTGGTGCTAAAGGTTCTAAGTCTATTAACCGCTCATCATGGATGGATTGACCAATACTCAAACCATTGGGAATGTCCAAGGAACTGAAGAACTGAAGAAAGTGAAGATCTAAGAAAAAAATATTGAAGATTTACATCTTTTGGGATGGTCTCTTGGCTCTGTTTCTAAACATCTGCAGATTCCAAGATCATCAGTTCAAACAACTGAATGCAAGTAGAGTTTCTTCAGATGTATAACCATTTTTCCAAGATCACCAAAATGTCATCCTCAGATAAGAGAAAATTGGCTAGGATATTCAATAACAACCCAGAAACCACCTGCCTTGAACTGGAAACTGCTGAAACACCAGCATCTTTGCCCACGCTGAATAACCACAGACACTTTGACAAATATCAAGCATGGTGTTGGTAGCATCGTGCTCTGGAGCTGTTTTACTGCCTGTGGCACTGGTACATTGCAGGACCTGGATTAAATAATAAAGAACGAGGTTTACCATTAAATTCTTCAACTTTACCGCAAATCAACAGATAAACAATTTACACTTGGACATTATTTGGTGTTCAAACAAGACCATGATTTCAAACATACATCAAAACTGGTTTGGGAAAGAATAGGCTGCTTTATTAAGCTTTCAAAATGCCCTTTCCAAAGCCATTACCTCAACCCAATTAGAAATTTGTGGATCCATCCATCCATCCATCCATCCATCCATCCGTCCGTCCATCTGTCCGTCCGTCCATCTGTCCATCCATCCATCTGTCCATCCATCTTCCTTTTATCTGGAACCAGGTTCCGGGGCAGGCAGCCTAAATAGAGGAGCCCAGAGCTCTTTCTCCCCAACCACCTTCTTGAGCTAATCTGGGAGAACACCAAGTCTTTCCCAGGCCAGATGAGAGGCACAATCTTTCCAGGATGTCCTGGGTCTTCCCCAGTCCTCCTCAATGTATTCAGAAGGAACAGAGGGGGCATCCTTGTCAGATGCCTGAATCATTTCAAGGTAAGGGCATCCGAGTTGCAGCTCTACTCTGAAGCCCTCTCAAATGATTGAATTCTTCACCCTATGTCTAATGGAGAGGCCAGTCACCCTCCAAAGAAACCTAATTTCCACCACTTGTTTCTGCTGTTGAATTCTTTCGGTCACTGCCCAAAGCTCATGACCATAGGGAATGATAAGGATGCAGACTGGCCAGTAAAGTGACAGCTTCACTTTTGTGCAGGGCACACCATCCTTTGCCAGCTGAAGATCACCGCCTCGCACTTGGAAGTGCTTCTCATTCCTGCTGCTTCACACTCTGCTGTGAACTGCTCCAACTGGAAGCCACTTCCTGATAAACTGAACAGGACAACATTTTCCACAAAAAAAGAGATGAGATTCTGAAGAAACACTGGAAGAAAGTAGAAGCCTTCCAGCACTTAAGCAAATGCACATACTTGAATATCCTAAAGAGTATAAAGACCTGGTTCACTGCCAAGCGTGAAACAGGATGAAAATAGCATTGTTCCTCCTGGATCAGAGGTTCGACTAATGAACTAACTAATGGAAAGTCGACCAATTGTCCCCAGACACCGCTTCCTCTATAGAAGGTATGTCAGTGGGATTAAGAAGGTCCTTGAGGCATTTCTTCCACCGACCAACTATATCATCAGTTGAAGTCAGCACCACACCACACACACTATACAGCAAGTTAGTAGAGGGACACTTTCCCTTCTTAAATTGCTTAGAGGCAGACCAAAAGTCCTTTTCCTCACGAGCTACAACCACCAATGAGTTTTTGTTTCAGCTATTGCCAAAGCGTTGTTCCAGTTGGTCTGGCAGCACCCATCAGATATCTCTTAGTCCCACAGACCAACCAAGCCAATGCCTGCGAGGACTCCCTCAGTTTGATGGCTTCCTTCACCTCCGGTGTCGGCCATCTGGTTCAGCAATTACCACCACAACAGGCATCAACCACCTTGCATCCATACCTTTGCGCAGTAGCCTGACAAATTGATGCAATGGGTTCAAAATGACTCAATGTTCCCAGCCTCCCTCGGAATGTTGTCAAAGTTGTGCCAGAGGTGGAAGGTAATTATCTACAGCCAGGTGGTTTTGTGCTCCTCCTCAACTCAGCTCCTCTTTCACCTGATTGTCTAGAGCTTACAGCTGCAGATCTGATGATATGATTACAAAATCCTTGTGGCACATGGACTTATTATTGGACACAGGAGTCATATAAGAGAACACATTTGCATTCTGATCAGTCAGACTGTTCCTCCCAATCCTGCCCATCCATGCTTCACTGTCTTTGCCCACATGAACATGGACGTCTCCCAGTAGGAAAATAGAATCACCAGATGGAGCACTCTCAAACACACCACCCAGTGTTGATGCATAAGTACAAACAACAGCCAGGATACATTCTCAACCCAACTGTGCAGGAAAGCAACCATCTTGTCCCCGAAAAATTCCAATATAAGCAGTAAGCCATGGGCGACTCCAAACTCAGACACTTTTTTTGACAAATCATAAAATAGAAAAAGAACTGTGAACAAAGCACAAACTTCCACCACATTCAGTAGAATTATTTCTAAAATGTTTTATTATTAAGACTGCCTACTTTACCAATATGTCAGTTAAACAAATGGAAAGCTAAGGAACTAGCCTAATAGTGGAATATTTGAGATGTTCAGCAAATATACAATATGATCTAACCCAGATGTTGTTACTTAATAGCATCTCAGCTAGCGGACAGCTTCTTCATTTTTACAACCATCCATTTTCTTCCACCTAGCCTTATCAAGGTTGTAGAGGGGCAAACACGCTCGCCTGTCTAGGTCTACCTGCTAGAATTCATGACTTAAATTTCCTCAGCTACTCTGCTGCATACTTATTCCAACCTGGCCTGATGTTACACATCTTATTTTTATGTTTGCAGTAGGGCTTCCTGCTGTCATACAAAACATTTAATAAATCATCATATGTGGTGCAAATCTTTTTTGTTTGTTTATCTTTTGTTTGTTTGTTTGATTTGTTTTTTCCAGAGAATAGCCTCACCCCCTGACATCCTACCCCTGACTTTCCCCTTACCAAAATCATTAGTAGACTCACCAGCTCAACAGTTTTGATTTAAAAGAGTTCACTACGCTAATTTTTTTCCCTAGTAGCCATAATATGTCACAGTTTTCCAGAGATGTGTGCACAATCTGAAAGTATTTCAACAGTCAGTATTATCCACTCACTCGCCCAAATGTAGACCACAACAGCTGCACAAGAAAACACAATTGATCATTTAGCAAAACTAGTGTGAGGCTGTAGCACCAGCAGTCACAGACCTTACTCAAGAAGATGACTCATTAATGCCAGTCCTATGCAAATTACAACACCGGACATGTGCACCTTCTAAGTTCTGGATCATACATTTAGCTAATTGTTCTGCATGCAGTGGATACTTCAAAGCAGCTGTATCTACTGTATACAGTGTGAATATTCTCACATGTCCAATCATGACCAAGTTGTAAATGTTGTTCACGATAGGTTCTGGGCTTAAGCTTCAAAAGACTGGGTTTTTATATACTCTACATAGGCACTTTCCATTTTACTTTACCTCTCTGAACAATCAATAGCTCTGTAATGTCCTGATTCCTGAGTGAATGACACAACTTTAAAAAGCCACAAGCAATGTCAGCTTTGTCCTCCTTTCAACCCTCTCTCTCACTTGGGAACGCGGTAAAGAATTCAGTGAACTGTAAAAGAGGCGAGATTACTTTGTGAGACATTTAAAGGTCCACCCTTTACAGTTACAACGATGTGGTAAATAGCCATCATAATGAGTAGTGTTTTACAGAATTGCTTCTCATTTTAACTTTCACGCATGGTTTGAGGATCTCCTGCAGCAGTAAATGCCCCTTTGTCAGCTGTTAATCAGTGTTTGGGAATGTTTTAGATACGTAAAATATTGTTAAACAAGTGTAAAGGGCAGACTCAGCAAGAACATTACCAAGTAACATATTTCCTCGATAGTTTTTGGGACTTTTTAAGACATCCTTTTATGTGTATATGATAATAGAAAGAGTTTACAACTGCTGACCTACTGCTATTTTTGTGCATAAATACAAAACGGTTTGCAGCATGTTTAATTTGGTTGTCTGCATACATTTGTGTGGGCTGGGTTTCACGGCACCACATCTGCTCTCTCTGTTCTTTTTTACATACATGACACAGAACACCATCATAGGGTTTTCAATGTGTATGTGCATTTGTCAACCAGGCGTTCTACCCCCTTCACTTTAGACCCCACAATAAAAATAACATTTAGAAAGTTACCCAGACCAAACCATTATGGGACATTTGCTGCCAACTATCCAGAAAATGTGTTTCTGGTTCCTTAGACTATTATATGGTTTTCACCAGCAAGGGGCAGAGAGGTTGGCTGGCTTCCTGATAGAGATTTATACAGGCTTCATGGTCCTTTCTTGTGTGTATGTGTGCTGGGGTGTATTTCAACATGCACACGTGGACATTAAATATACAGTTAATTTTCCACTGGGGAAAATGTGAGGTCAAGTTGTTCTGTAGCTCTAAATCCTGGCATGTCTTGATGATTCGACCATTGTTTTAGTTGCTATAGTTCTTGTATTGTCTTCACTATAATTGAGAGCTGAACACTGGTTGAGAAGTATTCATCGACTCCTGGATTTAAACACAGATTGCACCAGCAAGGTGTTGATAATGCTCAAGATTAATGGCTCAGCCATGGATAATCACCCTCATCCCCCACTTTACTGCACAGCAGTAGCAGATAGAATTGTTCAACTCCTTACACTTGTGCTCATAAAGATGAATGGCACCCATGGTCTTGTCAAAGAAGACACACTCTTGCTCACTCACAAAAACCGATCATCCACATGTAATCACACACACAGACAAATACACAAGGCATGTGAATGAGGCCCACCAGGCTGTGTTATGTAGAAATCATGAGAGTCGACTGTTCACTATGAAGGAGGCACACACACTTTGAAAACAGCCTTCACTCAAATCTATTTCATCCTGCTGTTTCTCCCATCATCTCCATTATCCTCCCCTGTGTTGCAGATCTCTTGCACTTCTTTCAGACTATTCCCACTTTGTGGCCATATTTTACTCTGGTCTGGCTTTTTGACATGCGTGCAAATTGGCAAATTACAGGATGCCGAGCTGTCACTAGTCAAATTCATGCGGTCACAAGGGGTTTGTGAAAAGTGGAGAGTTAGGGAAGTATTGCAGAGGGGGTTGGGTGGATCAAAGATGACATTAGCCCTCCCTGCACTGGCCTTACATTGTTAATTCTGACCGCTTGATTGACACTCACTACTGTCGTGTATTGAAAAGGCCTTCACTTTTGTGGTGCTTTAGGAGGCCTCCTCCCCTCCCATTCCTCTTTTCAATCTGCTTTTCCCTTCATGTTTTCCCTTGTTTTCACTCTTTGCTTCCACCACCTTATTTGCATCAGAGACTGGGAGGTTTCATATTGTATGGAAGGGAAACAGGGACTCCAGACTGCCCTCCTTCATTCCATCTACCCACCCTCTATCAAAAAGTCTTTGTCTCATCCACCCAAGCCAAACCATGGTTGCAGCATGCCTCCTGCCTGGTGCTCCTGGCTGGGATGGAACTGGTGTTTCAGGGCGGGCTGTTGAGATGAACAGCGTGAATGTGTTTTCGTAACTGGGCATGGCCAGGCTAAAGCAGCATCCTCATATCTGTGTCTGGTTCATCCAGTTGATCCCCCAGGAAAGGATGTCTCACTTCAAGGGAACAGGAAGCCGCTGTGGAGGATGGGATTTCTGGGTAAATAGCCAAACTAGAGACAATATCTTCTGTCTCTTTGACATAGGCTGAGGGGCAGGGATCAAGAGAAATTAAAGGATGAAGGCAGTTCCACCAACATCCTTTGTACAGTCTTTGTAATATATATATATTTCACTCTCCCTTTATGTTATCCCTCCTAAAAGACTTCATAAAATAACCTCCAACTACACATTTCACATGTAAACTAGAACAGACCTGTTTCCCCTGTAGATAAATGCCCCCCTCTTGCTTTTAAGTGGTTAGAACATGATCTTAGTCTGATTAATTACACCCCTTGCTGGTTCCCCCTCTCTTTGCACTCTTAGCTAATGGATAGTGTTTATGCTGAAAGTATAGTCGTGGTTTCAGGGGGCGGGTTGGTGGTAGCAACACCAAGTCCTCGCGTGAGGGGAGCAGTTTTAATTAACGTGGAGACAACACCTCTCTCCCTGCTCATCTTTCACCTGAGAGACATGGGGGAACTCTGACACCAGCCCCGCATGCCTCTGATTAAAGTGGGGCCTCATTTACCGTTGCCTGCTGTCAACAAAACACCACTAATGGCAATATGCCTAAGCCTGTGGGGGTAGGCCCAGGGACTATCCCCACCCTGGTTCAAATGAGAGAAAACAAACTTTGCCTAATCTCTGATACATGAGCTTAATCTCTCTGTGATCTTATCTAGGAAAGGTTTCACATGCTAGTAGACGTGACCCTACTGTGATGGACAGGACTGTTGCAGGTAAAAGGTACCTTGTTATTTTTCTTGGTAACGTGGGACTTGACTGAGAGACACTGTTTAAAGGTGACTTAGCCTTCTTAGTAGTTTAGCTGAGGCAATATTCAGAAGTCAGTTACTGACCCTGTACTGGCAGGGAGGAAGTATTTGCACTTCTTTCATCGCCTGATGGATGTTGGCATGGGTGTTTCTTGTATTCTGACAGTGACCTCATACATGCCTGAATCTTCGTTCATCACTTCTTCTATATATAGATGAGAGTCATTGTTCAAATAGCTTGGGTTGTCCCTTTGATGTTCTGGCAGAACAAAGCTGCTCTGTCCTTACACTCTTAGAGAACACTCCAACCTGGAATCCTGAACATGATGCGTGTGTCAGCCAGTCCATTAACTCCTCCACACGCCACATGTTCTACATGTTAAGTGGATCTACTACATATGACAGGTTTCAGTCTAATATATCAAAAAAATTAAAAAATCCATTTCTTATCCACTTATATTCTTAAAGTCCTGTCATTATACAGTACTTCAATTTTATATTACCCCACTCCACATTTAACACTGTCTCCACTCTTTATTCTCTTTATTTTTAATGGTTCTAATGATCATCAGTGAGCTATACCACTGACACTCCCTGTGCTGCTGCCCCCATTGTACATTTTGACAAGTTACATATTTTAACACGAGTGGAAGGGCAGTATAAAATTTAATGCTAAAAGCTAGGTCACTTTTCTTTGGTGTGCATTGTACTTTTACAGTCTTCTTATTAGCTGCCCCAGAAAGAAAACTTTAATAGCAGGTTTTTTACTGATTTATGACAAAAGCCATTAATTTGGAGTTTGACTTCACTTTCACCTTTAATAGCAACATGCATTAGACCTGAAGCCCGTTAAAGTATCGGGGTTATTAGTGTAATGATTAATTAGGAAAGTTTGTTTCTTGTAAAGTGACAGCTCTTCTTTAGCAGTCCTGTAAACTTTTATAGAACCGTACAACTGACCTCAAATTGGAAATTTGTGTTGGAAGCCTTCTGGCTCACCATTATAGCTCCTGACTGTTGTTAATTTTATATTTGTCCAATAAAAGGCAGTGGGGGATTACAGTATGTTGCCCCATGAACTCCATTTCTCTTGACTACCTCTCCTTCATGTGATTCATCACATGAAAGAGAGGCAGTTAATAAAAAAAAGACATAAAACTATTTTTCTTTTTCTTTGCATTCAAGTTTTTAATCTAAAACCTTTACTTAGAAAGTAGTAGATAAAATTAAGTTTGTTGTTAATCACTTAATATAATAATTTGTAATTTAAAATATTCAAATGGGACACAACAGCACTGCACATCTCACAATGACATTAAGTTATGCTGGCCATATCTTACTATTTGACTTTTCAGTTGTGCAAATACAAGTTTAAATAATGTGGTTTTCTGCTTTTAATCAAAGAAACTCATGACCTATTTAATCAGACATAAAAACTTGTAATCACCCAGTGATGAAAATCAGCATTATATTTGTGTACGTCTGATAGAGCAGGCCAACATAAAGGCTTCTGTCTGTCTGCCGTTTCTCAGCTGTTTATACTGAGGTCAGCGTAACGTGAAGAGGCAGAAGAGGAAGTCGACAATGAAGCATCTTGATTACCGCCCTGGGGAGACTGAACTGTGGAACCGCTTAAAAGATAATGCCCGAATGATGTTTTTTAAACTCTGGCTGCCTATTTTCTGAGCTGAAACAATATCAATGATGTAAAGGAAATGGGACCTGAATGGCACTGTTTACAGTTGTTGGATGTTCACACATAAGCAGCAAGTTCCAATATAAACATCCACTTAGTGCATGTAAATCTAAGGGCTATTAATAAGCTCTTTTATCTTCTCTTCTGGAGAGTGGCTCTACAGGCCTTAGGGTAATCTGGCCTTCACCAAGGAGCTCTCCAATGTGTTTCTTTTCTCTCTGTTTCTCTTTAGCAAAGCCTGTGCCTTTGGGCAAAGAAACTCATTACCAAGCTTTAAACACCTCCATTTCATAGTGCCTACTTAAGGAAAGTTTGTTGTAGTCTTGTATTTACACTTCTGTCTAATCCACAGACTGTTGTGTATACCTGTATTCTAGATACCTCTAGATATTCTAGACATATTTAAACCTTGCCAACCTGCCAATGTCTCTGTTGAAGTTGTTTTTTAGTTGTTGTTTTTTTTTGACTGAAGGTTTCGCTGGCTCTCCACCAACCGATCCCTTCTGTCTTGTGTTACGGAGAGGACAGTGACAGCGTTCATATGGTTGCATCTCCCTTACATATTTTTTCCCTCTGCAGACTGATGAGTTCTGACGGAGCGAATGCCTTTGTCTCGCATTCCTTCTCTCAAGCAGTCCCGCTTTCAACTGTTGTTTTTCTTATTCTTGTCGACAGAAAGTTGTTTTTGCTGCCTCCCTTCCCTGCGTGTCCGTGACAGGCATACTTCCTGCATAGTGTGTGTGTGTGGGGTTGTGTGCACAGGTGTGCAGGCATGCACGTATATGTGTGTGTGCATGTGTGTCTTTGTCCCTATGTATGTGTGTATGTACGTATGTGTGCATACTTCAGTAAAGCAGAAGCTGCTTTCATGTCAGTGCCAAGTGTGGAGAATGGTTCCGCTAGTGAAGGACAGCTTCTCTCACTGCACTGGGCTTCCCACTCTGTTCCGAAGAGCCAAATGCCTTTATCTGATGTTGGATCTTTGTTATTTGTCCATGAAACTACAACTGAGAACATCTTATACCTTTGGGACCAGCTGAGTGATCTCCTCCATACCACCATGTGGACATGAACATAAATGGAACGGTTTAGTCCTTTGCCATCCTATATTATCATTAACTTGCTACCAGCCTCCTCCATAGGCTATCTTTGAAATGCATGAAATGTCATAGTTGGCCAAACAGGATATTGTCTGTTTGGCCTGAGGCTCAATGTCATCCTCCCAAAACTTCAAATTTTTGTGTCACCAAGTCACACCTAAAGCAGTTCCATATTTCAGTCCTATATCCTTGAGATTCAGTGTAGCTTTGTGGCTTGTGTTTGCAATCGTAGCTGCCATCTTGAGTTGTGTTTTTCAGCTACTGTCTTGCGGTTTGTTCTGGTCCCAGGTCTCGGAGCAGATGGTGCCACAGTTTAGCATGTGCAGCACACTGGTGGCACCAATTTACCTATCAGTGACTAGTAAAGTGCAAGCTTTTAAGCATTGTTTCCTTACTAGGTTGTTATTGAAGCTCCTCTGATCTCTCAAATTCAATAAAGTACAATATCTTTCTGACAGTTACTTCTTAATCATATCTGTACAGTAGTTATAAAATATTTGATTTAAGCAAAGAATAAAAGAGCAAGGTGGTTACATTCATGTATTCTGTAAAAGTAGGTGCTTTAATTTGCAATCAAAAAGAAAAAAAAAAGTGATCTTCACAGTGGAAAATTGCAAATATTCTACCAGATCTTAGAAAAACAAAAACAGGATGGCCATCTTAGTCAGGAGCTGCTAAAAGGTTTGCTGTCTCATTTCTTTCTACACAGAAACTCTGCTTCACACTTGAGATGGAAAGTACAGTCTAGCTGCCAAGGATAGATGATCCAGGAGCATGCTTTGATATCTGCTCACATACCTTTGATGCTCACAACACTAGAAGTGCAGACATATTTACTAAATCAAAGTAACTTTTCTTTTAACAGCTGCATTGAATTTGAGATGAATGGAAACAGTTGTATACCAATGAAAAACAGCACCTTAAGGAAAAAATGATGTTTCTGGTGTCTGGTGGCATGGCACACACACACACACACACACACACACACACACAAACACACACACACACACAGACTTTTATTTAGTGAAAAACTTCAGTGAAAAATTAAAACAAATTAAATATAATGAAATTAAGGAATTTCACCTTGTGCAAACTGTTATTATTGCAACAGCGACCGTAATACAGTGATGAAGTGAAAGTAAACTGTAGCATTGCAAATGTAATATTATAATGTTGTAGATGTCTATGTCTAATGTCTTAATCTATCTTTGAAAATTAAATGTCCCGTGCAGTGTTTGCAGATGTCCACAATAGGCTAGGAGTGGCATTGTTAATTGTACGAATCATCAAGTTTTTAAGGCTTCTACTCAGGATGCACTGTGAATTTCTAGAAATATTTCATGTGGACATGTGGAGGTGGTACAGCAGACCTAGAACATGTGTGGTACATAAAGTGTTGTCACATTGTTCAGTTAGCAAAATCCAAGTGATGGAAAATATGGAAATTGCAAAAACCATAGTCAAATTAAAATACTATTATTTTCTTTTTCTCTCTTTCCAATGTTGTAAGGGGGGGGGGGGGGGGGGGGGGTGTTCTGGACTTTGGCTGAAATCCTTTCAGTCACCTTACACAAGTGTTGAAAACAACCCCGGAGAGAGTTTGAGTGACAGCAGTGGCATTGGAACAGAGCTGCCTAGACAGCCCATATCCCTTTCACTAGCTGGAAGTAGAGACTGGCTGAAAATGGCATCTCCTAGGGAAAGCCAACAACTGGCTATCACCCTGGCCGTTTGTCTTCATCAATCAACTTGCGTTTGTTGACCAAGCAACATGATGTCACTATTAATTTCATGCATTCCCTTAATGGGATCCAGAGGGGCATCCTATCCTCACAGTAGGCATTTCCTGCCCTGTTGCATTATGGGATATGTCCTCTTCCTTTGAGGAGATCAGTTGGACTTTTTCAAAGTTTTACATCTTCTCATGTTGTTTTTTTTTCCTCTCTTTTTAATCTCTCCTTCATTCCTGTCTGCCGTTTCCCCCCTCATGGTGTTATTTGCTTTGCTTTGTCATAGCTCTTCTCGTTGGAAACAGCTCCACTGTGTTTGTATCCTTGTTATGTGAGTACTTGTGATGATTTCCACTTATTTGCCGAGGTATACACTGAACTGGATGTACCAAACCTTTTGATCAACCCTCAGATTTCATGAACAGATACTGGCGCTGTGTGCTCAGATCAGCGCATTAGCGTTTCATTTGAAAGAATGGTGTCACTGTGTTGACAAGCTCATGATAAGTTGGTGGCTTCTAAGGGAAAATGTTTAAAGCAGATAAATGCCTCAGGACTCCATCTGTCTGTCTTATTGTCCTGATTGTAGTTTATTTTCGGTGATTATGAAAACCTGCTTTAAACAGGCTTTAGGGATGTTGGTTTACTAGCTTTAGATGAAGTTTGCCCCTCGCGCAATGATTCCGCACAAGGTATTTAATGTTATCTCTTCAGACTTCTGTGCAACTGTATTTACTGTCTACATGACTGGCTTTTTTCACTCCTTTGATTATCACAGAGGAGGAGGGAGTTGTGAATGATATTCCTTACTCCTAGTCTCACTTACTCCCTTCCTTCCTTCTCGGCCCCCCTCCTCGCCTTGCTCTCCCTGTTACTGCACCTCTCCTCTGGCTTTAAGAGGCTTAGCAGCAGCTTAGCGCCCAGGTCAAACTGGCCTTTGCCCTTCATCTGTCAGCCTTTTGATGTGGTGCCAGCCTGGGCTGCTTGCTACGCTCTGCCTTTAACAGCACGTCCAGAGGTCATAGGAGGGCTCTAACTTCAAGACCCCACCCCACCTTAATGCTCTACCACCACCCCCAATCCACAACCACCACGAACACCACCTCCTTTGCAGATGTGTCTGTCTCTGATACCCCCTTTCCACCTCCCTTCAGCCCTCCCTTGCCTCTTCTCTGCCCTAGTGCCCATTATTATTTTATAGTTTGGTTCTGCATTCCTTTCACTCAGGCTATAGTGGAAGGCAGACCTTTCATTTTATTGCTTACACATGTCCATGGCTTTCTTCCTCAGCAGGAAGAAACAAAACAGCAAGAGGGAGATGGCCAACATTAGGACCAGCCATCTAAACTCTCTCCACCTTGAACTAATAGTTGGGGGCCAGGGTACGGGTCTACCTCAGCCTTGTGCCAGTGGGGTTTCAATTTGTAGAGACATAAACAGATACTAAAGCCAAGGTTACAACACAGTGATTTATCAAGGTAGTTCACATCAAATTATCACAGTGCCCCCCTACTATCAGGCACCATAATAACCCCCGAAGCAAGCCCCTGCTTCAGAGGTGCACAGTGGTCACACTTAATTTAGAAGTGCACAAACATGTGTCCCTCTGTCTGTTTTCCCTCTGACCGTGACGCTTCACACTAGTGAAAGATCATCCTGGGCAGGCCGTCAAGACTTTAAAGAGGATGTGGATGTCTGCAGTTGTATGCACATGTGTGTGTTGAAAAAGGTGACTGCACTGATAGACTATGAGCAGCAATCCCAGTGACTGCAACTGAAGAATGCAGATCTGGGCATGCGTCTTTGGATATTATAAGAATAAAAAATCTTCAAGGTAAATTTTTACAGTACTAACAGTCCACGTGTATTATGTCCGACATATGTTGTCCCCATTTCTTCATTCTATCACCTGGAACAGAAAACAATAGTAGTTCTTGGCTGAAAAGCACTAAAGTCAAGATGAATTATGTGTGATTTCACAAGCCAGGTATGTAACAGAATCTAACTTGAAATAAACAGATTATTTTTCTGTAGCAAAATTGTGTTTCACTTTAATATGGTGCCTGAACAGAGTGGTGCCTTTGATCTCTACTAGCAGAGCCCAGCACATGGATAATATATCTTTCCGAGATAAAAGTAAAAATGCGCACAAGATGATGATGTCATTCAGATATGGCCGCAAGCCTGGGAGAAAAGCAAACTTTCACAGGCAAGGCTATCCCGGGGATCATTCAGGGTGCTCTCTAAGCCTTCGGGGAAATCAATTACACATTTTCCAAACTGTGATTCCTGCTGTAGGAACTTAATCGCGGAGGCCTTCTGCAGAGGATCATCCCGATGAGTTTAGACACTGTTTTTGCTCCCTAGTGTCTCCTGTCCTCTCTCTCTGTCCCCCACCCCCAGCTTCAACCTTTGCAACTCGCTACATTTGTGTGCAGCTTACAATTCTGCACAGTCATTCATCATCATTTGCTGGCGTATCTGTCTTGAGTGCCTTAGCTTTGATCATGTTGTAGTTTATGCTTTACATCTGTTCTACATTTAACCTTCTCTAATGCTGCTGCTCAAAAACTATTACCCTGGCATAACTGAAGACGTTTACCTGGTGACTTTGTAGCATTTATAAATCTTCCATATTTGTCATGGCCCAGTAAATAAATGATCCACCAGTTGAAACATTGTGATAAGCAGTCTCCCCTTGCTATTTCCTGCCTTATGGGACAGGACTCAGAGAAATCCTCTGCTTCCTCTTACGTGATCTTCTCTTCTTTCAAAAGCTTATCTACTCCTAAATCATTCCCTTTGAATTGGGAGGACAGTGCATTTTCTGTATTTTCTCTAACTCTTTCCAGCTCTGCTATTTCCAGTTTTTCTTCCAGGCTTTGCTCCCTGTGTATATGGGCTGCCACTGCACCTATGCCCCTCCAACCCCACTCCCTTCCACGATTGCTTGCTCTGTCTTTTTCTCTGTCCTCAGGAACCAAGGAGCATAAGGCCCTGACCCCCTCCTCCTCCACCAGCACACTAATCATCCCTAATCAGAAGTGAAATGCATTTTTCTAAGGAAGTAGCTGGAAAATTTCACAATCTGCATTTCTCCGACCAAGCTGATTAGGGAAACATTATCCTGCTTTCACAGTCACTTCCAATCTGCCTTTAATCTGTCACTTCAATCGCCTAATTATTTAGTCAATGACCTGGGGACGCAATCTTACAAAAGAATGAAATGCATGCCATATCATTTTCCCTTTCATTTATGCATGATATCGCTGGTTACATGTTATGTTCCCTTGAGCTAAATATGCAAGCCTTGTTCATGTACACGTATTTGTGTGTTGCTGAGTGT
This sequence comes from Neolamprologus brichardi, assembly GCF_056152115.1. NCBI lineage: Eukaryota > Metazoa > Chordata > Actinopteri > Cichliformes > Cichlidae > Neolamprologus > Neolamprologus brichardi. The sequence continues at coordinate 9,986,979 of NC_142104.1, read as the reverse complement.
GTGCAGGTTGGTGTGTGTACACTGTTTAGGCATTTATTGTCCTTCTCTATCACATCCAGGGGTTTGTGGATGTGTGTTTTTCACTGTGTTTCACGAGTAGCTTGTTTAGAAGCTGCTGAGCTGTGAATGCTGGCTGGTGGTAATGCAGTTTAGGCCTAAGTTGGAAAAGCCTTTAGGGAATGAGACTCTGTGGGGGAGTTGTGTTATTGGAAAGGTCATGATTACAGTAGGGGGTCAAAATAACTCGCTGACACTCTTTATACACAAGTGACTGCTATTGGGCCTCAGGGTGTCAAGAACTATATTGAGTATTGACTATATGTCACAGCAATAAAAAGGAAACCTGTTCTCCACTGGTGAATGTTATACCTTCAAAGAGTGTGATGTCAGGACAAAAGGTAAAAATATCTTCAATGTCAATAAGACTGTCATGTTGACATGCTAATTTTTCTGCAGAGGTGGAAAGAGCAGTGTTTTTTCCTGGGTGAAAGTGTAAACAGAAAAAAAATATATAGATTGCAAAACGTAAAAATTGCTTTGTTACTTTTTATTCATCAAACTTTTTGCCCAATGTCAAGAAAATATAGCTGCGTGGAAGTACGTAGGGTAGTAGTGCAAGACCTCTTCAGGTCATTTTAAACTATACCATGTAATGAAGACTAAACAAAAACATAACATTTGAGTTTATATGTATGTGAAAGAGCTTTAGAAGTTCTACCCCACAATTAAAAGCATGAACTTTCAACACTTATAATACTCTCACTCTGTCACAGCTAGCTCGATAAGGACACAGGCCTGCCCAGGGCATCTGTCTTTCTTTCATCTTTGCCTTCACTTGATGGCAGCCCCTTCCTCTAGTTGTGGGTGCTTCACCTCTCTTATCAAATGGGGATTCTGGAGAGCCATCATGCTTATTTGTTCCTGTCACCCATCCTACTAATAAACCTCTTTAGAAATACGCTTTTAAAAGAGTCTAAGAAAACATTCCACAGTCTGGCCATGGGGCACGTCCAAAGGCCTTTGCTAAAACCAGTGCTTAGCACCTCCATCCAGCGCTGCAAAACAGATTATCAGAGGTCATGAACTTCGGCATTCAGAAAGAACTTTGACCATGGGAATACTAGTATTAAAACAAAAACAAACAACCGATTCACATCAAACAGAAATATATTCTTATGATGAGATTCCATTCTTCTGGTTGCATGGATTTTATTCAGTGTCTGAGCTAATACCATTTTTAGGACACTGGCAATTCACTACATACATATATTTATAAATGATATAATGTCAGCTGAAAGTGACATTATATCTAATATCTGCTTTGACATCATTGTGTATTTATGTTTTCTATCAATTTTTACCAACTTTCAAATAAAAGAGACATTTGTCTCTTTGTTTTTCCTTTGAGGACTTCGTGAGTTAAAGAATGCAACAGTTTGTTATTCGCCTATTTTTTTTAATGCTACAGTAAACTGAAAAATCTGTTCTCATATGCTAACATCAAGGTTAAAACTGAATTGTAATAAACATAACTTTTGTATCTGAATAAATATTGACTTCATGTGTCTGATTGGCAGAAACTCTCAGTGATCAGGCTGTAATAACAGATGGTGCTTTAACAGAGGAGGGGGGGTGGGGGTGGGGTGCTGTTCGAGTGAGTTGATGTGTGAGCTATTTCAGGAATGCCTGAGAGGAAACGTATTGATTGGGACACTTAGACTTGATAAGGACGTCAGGTTTAAGAGGAGCAAGGCAATCATTAAGTACACCACTGGCCGTTGTTGTTCAAAAAATATATTTGCTTTGGCTCGCTGCCCCCCTCCACCCCCCACTCCCCAACCACCACCCATCCGAACCTTTTCTTCTTTTCCCTTTCTCACTTTATTTGGCTCTTTCTAGCCAGAGGTGAAAAGAAAATCTCATCTCCATCAGGCTAAATTGTGGTGGGCAGCATTATCAGTTCAAAAGACCTGAGGATTTGACAGCTCCCACTCCATGGTGATTAATTACTTCTCAACAGTGGTGGGTTCTCCTTTTTCCCTGTGTGCTGTTATAGTGGTGGTGGTGGTGGCTGGAGGCAACACATGATAAGTCCTGCCCTTATTACTGGTCGCTCTGGGAAAAAGGCTCAGGCAGCAATGGGCTAACAGGGTCCAATCACACCACTGGTGCTGGGTAAGGGAAGCTAGCATGATATTTTGTTTACTCTTTAGCACCTACTTGAAAGGTACAACTCTGAGTGTGACGTTGGGTGAAATATCCAATTCTGTTCTTCGTTCTCGCTGTCTATTCCTTCTTCCCCTCGACTGCTTTTCCCCAGGATTATAAAGCGTTTCGATCTATGTTTAATCACTATACCAGTAACAACTACAGACTTGAGAGCTCTCTATTATCATCAGCCAAGGGGAAGAAGGACACTCATCATCAAATAGCTGATGGACAGAATTAATCACCTATGGACATTATACAGGAGAAACCATCTATTATAACCAGTGTAATCACACAAGGGACACGGCTTCAATCAACTAAGAGAGACTTCAATATAGTTAAGTACTTAGCTGTGTACATATTTGTATTACAAGCCTTTGGCAGCATTTTCAGCTGTTATTTGCATTCTGGGGTTCTCAAGGTTCTGCACACAGTCAGTCCTTGAGGTTCATGTCTCCCTGTAGGCTCCACTGTTTTGCTTGTGTGTATGAGTGGCACTTTCCCCGAGGCTGTCCCTGTTCGTGTGTGTTATCTGTGCATGCATTTTTGTGTATGTATTTCTGCTTCTGTTTCTCTCTGTGTACATGTATGCACATGGTGTGTGTATGTCTAAAAAAGCCTACATTGGAAAGCTTCAATACTGGACCTGTCAGTTCTATGAGTCTCCCTGAAGGCACTGAGGTGGAGATGAGAGACAGAAAGACACATGGTAAGGCACTGTGCACACATGCCTGTCAAGCGCCTGTCCCCAGCAGTGGGCACTCAGGCCATTGTGGTGTTTTCCAGATGGACACATCTGTCTGTTTCCATGGGAATAAGTTGTTTCTGATGGAGTTTTGTTTTTGTTTTTTTCTTTGTTTACGTGTGTGATAACAGGCTGTCCAAATTTCATGATGCATGGCGTGAGAAGACAACTCTGGAACTAAGACTGATCTCTCAGATAACATGTGTTAAGATGTCATTGTTGAATTGGAGACAGATGTTCTCATTTATAATCATTTCAATTACAATAGATTTGATTTCTGTTGTAGAAGAAGAGTATGATTACCCTACAGTTCAAGCTAATGATTCTATAATTTAATGCATGTTTATTTGTTTATTTATTTTATCAGCTGTAGCACGTCATGTATATTTGACATCCATTTTCTCCAATGGGAGCTAAGAGGATGAGTTTTGTCATTACAGACAAGCAAGCAAGGTGAACCTTTCCTAGAGTACGGACCTTTTTCTGGTACGCAGAATTGAAACAACCCCTCAGTGCTTCCCATATAATCCCTGGCATTTTGTTTTGATGCACCACAGCATGAAAATGAGAGAATATGGCAATGTTATGGCATTTGAAGTCAATATGTATTATAAAATCAATCTAGATGAAGATCTGCCCATCCCTCTAATTAGATGGGGTGACTGGAGATTGATTTTTAATTGCAAAAGTAATTACATGGAGCAGATAGCCAGTGACATTTGATTATCTAGGTGATTGATTAAAAGGCCTGGCTGCTGGGGCAGACTGTCAGCCAGCTGAATCCAGACAAAAGAGAAAATTAAAAAAGTTGTCCCGTTTGTAATCACGAATTTCAAGGGTGAAATTACAAAGCCAAACATCCCCTTGGAGAAGCCCAGCATCCTTCCACTTTGCGCCTGTCTGCCCTCCTATCTCACCCCCACCGTCACAACACCCACAAGGCAAGACCTCTGTGACACGCTAAAAAGGGGAAAACAATGATGTGAAAAATGAATTGAGGAATTGTTCTGTTACAGACAGCCTGGTGCGTAAATGACGGGTGCATATATCCGCTTAGCAGCCTTATCGCATCATCATACGTGGCAAACAAAAAAGAGAAGGCAAGATACTGAAATGACAGAAAGAAGGACAGAGAAACACAGTGAAAGAAAGCTCTTATCTTTTAGACTGCTCCTTGACTCATCTTCATCTCTTGTCATCTCACTGCAATAGGTGCCTGCATTCGGCCTGTTAACTGGTAAGGGAATGGGACTAAATAAACAGCTGTACAACATATTTGTTTTCCTTCTTGTGCTTTGGAAAGGCAAACGAAATCATTTTTATGTCTTTTTCTTCTCCTCCACTGTCATTCTTTTGGAGTCCCTCTTTTAGAAAACGAACAGTGACAAGGAAAAATGGTGGAGAGGGACAGCTGAGCAGTTTATGAGACTGACAAAACTGTTTAAATGGCTGTGATGGAGAGGAATAACTGACAACGCCTGGAAATACCTTCTCCATTTTTGCCTTCTAAAACAAAGTTAGAAAATATATCACCTAGTGAGTAAATACTTGTCCTTTACAGACTTGTGAATGCATATCTATGTATCAAAGGAAACAAAAAAATTGTCTGCAGTTTGTGGAAAATTGTTTATTTATGATTAGTAGAAGATTTTATCTTCTACTAAGAAGATAAAATCTTGTATATGTAGTCTTATCTAATGACTAATATCATCCTACTTAGGCTTATAAGTCCCCACTGACACACACACACATTGAATAGCACATGCACATAGCAACATGTTCTCTGTTCGCAGTCCTCATAACCAGGACATCGATTTATTCCTCACCATGGATATGGCTATAAATTATGCCTGGTTAAGGTATCATTTAGCCTGGGCTGTTAAGTCATTTCTGTCATTTTAGTGGAGGGTTCACTCTTTCGCGCTTTCCATGAAGGCAACATTTATGCCTTTAATTTACAACCCCTTGCCTGGAGGATACTTCTCGGCTTTATGAAGTGGTATTAGGGGGCCTATTTAGTTGTCATGGCAGAGCACTGCCCAGTGTGGCGCAGGCAGCAGAAGCCAGCGCATGAAAAAAGGAGAGACGAGGGAGCAAAGGCAGCGATTTCAAATAAGTATCGCTGTCCTTTTAACTTAAAGAGCTCTGTAGCTTGGCAGGAGCAGCTGAGCAGAGCCTTTGAAGGGAGGGAAAAAGAGAGAAGGGAGGGGAAATGAAACAGACCCGGACCATCCCCACATATTATTCCCCCTCAGGATGTACAGAGTCTATATTGGCTGAAGCAGCACAGCCCCTGGGGTCACAGCTCCTTCTCGGGCTCTGAGAGACGCAGCATTAAGAGGGACTTTCCTCTGTCTGCCTCAGAAACAGGCCAGCGAGTGTCTGTGGATAAACCATCACACATGTGCCTCCCAGCACCAGGCCTGGTCTCTGTGGGTGAACACAAAGCAGCGGCACTTATTAAATTTCCATGAAGTTTACCAAATTTGCGGGATCAGTGGGGTGAGGCCATTAGGGAGTCCATGCCACTGCCTGCAGCTTCTCTCTGCCACCAAAACCCAGTGTGGTTGCGGGCCATTCTCCTCCCACCCCATCTCTACCTCCCCCCTACGTCGCTCTTTCCCAGCTTAATACTAGAAGGAGATTTCTACTGACTGGGTCTGATACAGTGCAAAACTTACTGCCCATATCCTACAGGGACACCAGAGGGCCTGGTTGTAGCAGACAAAAAATAACAGTATAGATATGCAATGATGAAAACATGGCTTGTGATTTGCTGCATATGAGTAAATTTTATTCACACCAAAGGCAAATTCGAACACTTTGACACATAATACACGTGTCCAGGGTTAGAATTCGGTCAGAAAAAACTGTCATGGTTGCACATATAGTGAACATAACCTAAAAAGATTACTTCTTGAAGGATGTACTAACTTTATTCAGTGAGAAATGGGAACAAAGTTATATCCAAACCAAGAAATTTAGGTAGATTATCCCAAACATGTCACGGGCAGTAAATGCTCACAGCAGGCTGTTCATCTGGGTAAAGACATTTCCAGATGTGAAGCCAGTTACTTAAATGCCGGGTTAAGAGCGCATACACAAACTTTATCCTTCTCACATTTGTCTAAATAAAGTTTGGATGTTATTGGCTCAACTGAAAAACATTTAATATAAAAATAAAATTTAATAAGACTGACTGTATTATATGTATGTCATTCCATCATTATAATTAAGCTTTAGGTTGTTAGTCCTTACAGAGTTGTTTTTAACATCTTGCAGTAAATTTATTGTGAAACTGATATCTTTGTGTTAAACATATTGCTGTGACACTGGTTTGTTATGCTTTTGTTATGATTAAAGTATGAAACCTTATTTTCATGAAAAGAGAAGGAAAAATGCCAGATCATTCCAGTCTTAATCAAACTCCATCCATTCATCACTTATTCTGTTATCCAGATCCAGGTTGTAGGGGCAGTCTAAACAGAGACGTCCCTCTCCTTGGCCACTTCCTCCTGTTCCAAGGAGAAACACCAAGGAAAGATGCACCAAGGAGTTCCCAAGCCAGTCAATCCAAATGGTTTCTCTTGCATGTCCTGGGTATGCCTCAGGGCCTCCTGCTGCTAGGACATGCCGAAACACCTAATCTAGGAGATGTCATCTTAGTCAGATGCCCAAACCACTTCAGCTTGCTCCTTTTGATGTGGTAAGTAGTTATTATATTCTGAGCCCTTCCCAAATACTGAGCTCCTCACCTTATCTCCCTCTCTGCTCTTCACAGATGATGCAGATGATGTGGTTCTTTTGGCTTCATTAGGCAGTGACCTCCAGCTTACACTAGGGCACCTTTGCAGCCAACTGTAGCTGGTTTGAGTATTAGTACCTGCAAGTCTGAGAACATGGTCAGATGGAACAGGTGCTCTCTCTATCTCAGGGAGGAGTTGGAGTCCCAAGTGGAGTAATTCAAGTATCTTGGAATATTGTTCATGGGTGAGGGGAGAGGTGACCGGAAGATCAGAGTTGGCAAAAGTACCGAGATTCTATACTTTAGAATTATAAATACTACTGTTAAAATAAAAGTTGAAGTACTGGTTCTACTTCTTTACTCAAGTAAAATTAATAAAGTTCAGCCTCTGAAATGTACTTAAAGTAAGAAAGTAAAAAGTATCTCTTTAGAGGATTTTTCTACTTTTGTGCAACACTAACTGAACCTTGTGTTGTATTAACATAATAATAAAGTAATATCAGCAGCTAAAAATCATATGAATCTCTGCTGCACTGTATGTAACATAACTCTGACCATGAAACCACAGCCACTGTCCACCAGTCACACATATTGTTCTTTACTTTAACTCCTTCACAGTAATCTAATATGTTCATCCTGCACTCATCTGTATATTTTCATGTAGCCTTTAAATAGCAGTTAGTCTACCCCAGTTTGATTTGGAACATGTTTCACAATATTAAAAAAACACAATGTCATGTGTACAGACCCAATTTCTGACTTAAAAACATAGGGACTTAATGTAAGCTTTACATTTCCAGTGTATGAAATCCCACTGAGCAGTCCTTTCCTTTAAATCTAACCTCTCTTCTTCCTCTCCTGTCCTGATTTTCTTAGCTTTCTCCATCTCTGAGTGAAGTTAGCTCTCTTTCTTTTCTCTCCCTGTGAAATACAGCAGCTGAACCTTTAGCTAGCAACACACTTTGTGACAAACTGCCCACAGTTTGTGTGTTTGCTGTTGTTTGTTGAGCTGATGATGTTGCATTTGAAATGACCTGCCATTTAAAAATATTACTCCCTTTATGCTCACTCCTCTTCAGTAGGGCTAGCTAGAAGCTGAAGTGCCACAAACGCAACTTACACCTGCAGTAGTTCCGGTGTTGTGGTAAAAACAAAAAAACTAAAAATAAAACCCGCCATCCCACTTTTAACTTTGGCACACGTCATCTCTTTTTAAAGAGATACTTAAAGTATAAAGTACAGATATTTGTTTAAAAATGTAGGGGTAAAAGTAAAAAGTGGTCAGAAAACAACAATTTTGTTACTTCCCACCTCTGCAGAAGGTTGACATATGGATTGGTGTGGCATCTGCTATAATGTGTATGCTGTACTGGTCTGTTGTGGTGAGGAGAGAGCTCAGCGTGAAAGCAAAACTGAAAGCAAAACTGTCAGGTTACCAGTCCACGTTCCTACCCTTAAGGCCAATTGCCTGAGGACATGAGCTCCTAATCAAACTGTAGCAACTAATCAAACTGAAAATGTGTACATTTAATCTGTCAGACAATTATTTCTAATAGAAGGGAAAACCAAAAGGACATAAACTTGGATTTTTTTTTTACCCATTTCATTAGTGGAATTTATAGCATTTTCTTCAAAAAAATCAGTCTTCATCACAGAATATGAAACTAAATGATGTCCTAAAATTATATCCATTTGTTTTTATTGCAGAAATCTCCTGTTTCAAAGATTTTTACATAACTAAACAATCAGAAGTAATTAGTATAGAATTATAATTTTGAGTTGATTGATTTGAAAAAGCACTTGGCAGACACAGTGCAGGCACCAGGCTAACACTTAAATATCGCTTTACATTCTGTTACAAGGACAGGTCGCTGCATGGAAAAAGTGTGTACATGCCCAGGATCCCAGACCCAAATTTAGTATCTGGCCTTAATATGTATATAAATTTTTTGCTGTACAGTATTTTTGCTTTGGAATTGGAATTTTGAAAATGTGGTATGATTATAAAGTTGTTTGAATGTTTTGTAAATTATCTGATTAAATCGCCTCATAATAATGTATGCTCTGTCATCTGTCAGTGATTCCTGAATATTTTTGTATCGTGCATGCCATCGGTGTTGGGTATAACGTGTTCCAAAGTAACCCACTACTGTAATCACATTACTTTTTTTTTTCCTTCTGTGCACTTACCACAGTCACCTGATTTCAGTTCCTGTGCAGAGAGCAAGGAGGAGGAAAACAGCAAGCGGTCTAACAGCTTTTCAGTAGTGGCGATATGGACATTACTTTTATTTTTATTGGGCAAAAGGACAAGCGTGTGATGGTGGAATGCAGACTGTATTCAGGACAGTAATAGCTGCATAATGCTGCTAACGCAACTGCAGCCCTCAGCAAGCATCTGCACAGACAGGATGCTAGCAGAAAACCAGCCAAGAGCTAAGAACCCAGTATTATGATAAAGCTGAGTGACTACTGACCCCAGCCCAGCCCCTAACTTAAACAGGTAAAGGCAGTGATGAATCATGAGGCTTGCAACATTGTAGCCTTCATTTCTACCTGTACATATTTCTATAGTAGCTATAGAAAGCTACTGGGCTGTTGTTCAAGTTTCCTTTGTGCTGTCAGTTTGTGTTTATACAGAAAAGCTAAAAGATTGTATGTATGCCATCATTAATACGGGGATTTGTGTTGGTGCGGTAGCCTCAGGTTTAAATTGTTAACTGGTAATTACATGACAGTGCATTTCAGGTGATTTTACAGAGAAACGCAAAAGAAATTCAGTGAGTAGAGTAAGAAACTGCTTTCTTCAGTGAATAATTAAGTAACCTACTCCATTACTTTTAATAAAGGTAACGAGCAATGTGCAAAACATTACTTTTTTGGAGTAACGACCCTAACACTGCATGGTGTTTATAGAATATAACATGACAGTCGATCTAGGCTAACTCAGCATGTCTGAGTAACAGATAAAAGCAAAAATGGCGCATGAAATAAAAACTTTGCGTGCTTTCAAAGACACATGCAGTGTCTAATCTTGCATAAACAGTTATATGAGCTAATGGCAATTATGTGTCCGGGGCCTGTGGTCAGTTTACTTATATTTGTATGTCCTTGTAACCAGTAGCGATTTTCACACATATGTCCATGTGAACAAGAAAGTTTTCCCATGACTCTGTGTATACCTGTGAAAAACTAAATACACGCTTACAAATTAAGACTGGTGAAATGGCAGCCAGGTGTCGCTAATTAAATGCACTTGATTAAAAGGAAAGGATCAAGGTGTTGCAATGACTTAGTAGAAGTCCACACTTCCACCCACTTAAAATGTAGGGAGCTGGCAGGTTAAACACAATTTAATGTCTGATGTTTAATATATTGCACAGCTGTGTCGCCACCGGATCTCTCCTATAGCTCATTCAGAGCCACAGTGCATGTACGAAAGTGGCTGTTTTGAAAAAAAAAAATCCAATTGAATGTCAAGGAAGGCATTGATTGCTTAAGAATATTCTTCAGGTCATATAACACCTAAAAAAAATATTTTGTCTAGTTTTTAGACAAAGAACAACAATTTATATTACTCACGGCACATACAAAGCAGGTTTACCAAATGAAACTGCATAAAGTGAGGATGTGGTCATTGTAGTGTCAGCTGTAGACAGTTAGTTACAACAAGTGGGAGCTATATACAAATGCTTTGCTTGTGTGTGCATAAATCACAGTTTATTCTGATGTTGTTGTGTCTTTTATGTTCTAGTCTAAACCAAGACCAAATTCCTAGGTTCTGTTGCCATTTACAGTCCAGCTTCTATGTGATTCAGTATACCACTTTGGCTCTACAATGAAAAGATATACACAAACAGCATTCTATGATTGTAGGTCAGAATAAAACAGACCATAACATTTTCCACTAGCAGATCAGTGCTGAGCTGTGGCCATCATAGGTTAAACATCTGTGTTTATTTAACCAACTTTTTCACTATTATTGCTCAGGAATTTCAGTCACAGTTGTACACTTTGTGCTTTTGTGTCAAATAAATAAGTTACTAGCTGGGAAGAGACTGCTTAGCAAACAAACAAATAAACACAAATTTGCTCATCATGAATCAAGGACATTTTCTGGTTACTTTATATCTCCCAGTACAGTTTTTTTTTTTTTTGAAAACAGAACAAATGTAGTCATTTGTGACCTTAAAGAATGCCTTGGCTTGGCCTGTTAGATCTTGGTGGAGATGAGGTCTACAACAGTGTCCCATTAGCTCTATCTTTTCTCTGCCCTCCCTCTCTGGGTGATGTTGGCTGTGCTCCAAATTGACTGGTTTTGATCTCTATGATAAAGTCTGGCCCAGTGATGGGCCTAATGACATCTGCACTGTCCGTCTGTGCTCCCAGACAAATACAACCCATGAAGGGTCTTCTGCTCCTTATCAATCAATTACATTTAGCTTTGTCAGATTAATTGCATGCTTTGTTTGCTGTAGCTAGGAACCAGGATAGATTATAGATGGGGTTTGGCCAGGATGCTTGTGTGGCTGTTGGTAGGTAGCTTGCTACCCTTTACTCCTGTTACTCTTGTCCACTTGTGTGTGTTTGGTTGGGGAGGGTGATAAAGAATTATCAGTAAGATGCAGAATTATCAATTGTGTCATATACAAGTGAATGCACCTTATGAAAGGCTGGATTAATTATGTAATGTTCAGCTCACTGTAGCTAATAGCTGATAATGATGTGTGAGAGTTGTGTCAGACTGGAGAGCAAACTGGACTGCCAAGTGCTGTTGGACCCAGGTCAGGCTGTGTTCATCTTACTAATGAGATGTCACATGGAGAAGATGGAGTGACCAGAGTGACCAAGCATCATTACAAACTACTTCCCCTCCCCCAGCTTTGAATTGTGCAAACAGCCCAAATTCAGAGAGGAGCTTGTGTAGCTGGCCAACTGACGACATCACTCTAAGGGTTCATTTTTCAGATGGGTATTTGGCTGTAGAGAGACAACTAGGTCCGGTTTTGGCTCAGCAGCTATGTTATTTGCAGTGCAGAGGAGCTAAACATGAGCCTGTGGTCCTTATTAGTCCAGTGACTGCAGTCAGTGATCCAGTGTCCCATCTACTCTTTAGCTCCACTCTGAGGAGATGAGTTGAGGTTAAATCAACACTTGTCTCCTCCTTCTGAACATCTAAATCTGCAGTGGAGAAAAGTAAGATATTGCTCCTCCCTTTATCCACCCCCTCAGGCTAGCCTCACTTCTCTTAAGTTCTCTGCTGTACTGCCAGTGGGTCAGGTTGATCCCCCCGTCATTGAAACTCATTCGGGGGGCATTAAAGTGTAAACCAGATGAAAAAACAAAGGGCTTAGGCAAATCAGATGGCTCAAACAACAACAACAAACGCACACTCTGTAATCTGCTTAGGGAAATTAATGAGGGGGAGCCCCTTGGCCAAGGTGGATAATGATCCTGGACCACGGGGATGAGAGGCTGCAGTGGATCAGGCAGAAGGTGAGAACGGGAAGGGGGGATTATAGATGGACTCCCACCAGAATCAAACAGGACTCTGCCAAAGGGATCCCACCCCTCCTATGCCCAACTTCAAAAACTCCAGCCTAAGCTGGAAGTAGGTGTCTGTAATCCCCTCTGTGGCTGTAGATCTATGCGGCCGACTCAGACCCAGCTTTCATCCTGCAGCTTGTTCGGCATGCTCTCCCTCCCTGTCCTGGGAACGTAAACTTTTGCACTGTGGCCCCCTTACAGATCGCAGGGATCCGCTGGCTCATTACCTCTTCATTAGCGTGCTGCATCTTTGGCTACCAAGAGGATCAAGGGCATAGATAGAGTCAGGCTGCACAGACTGCTTGTGGGGGCCAGAGACCTGGACACGGCAGCCAGATGGACAAATGCATGCCACTGGAAACACGAGTTAGCAACTTATACATCTTTGCACCATTCAGAGATTCCATGTAACCTGTCAATAAAACACATTTTAAAGAACCCAATTGTCCTTAACAATGTCAAGCAGTACTGTGCTTCAATAGATCCCACAAAAAATACCCCTTGATTGTCATTATACCTGTTTATTTCTCCTACATGGTTGTCTGATCTGATCATCTCAAATATGTGGAAGGATTTTTCTTAAATGTATATATACCCCCCCTATTTATTAGGTTCTTAGAAACAGTGTCAGAACTGTCACTTACATCTTCTCAATATGTTTGAGATACCTTTGAAATGTGATTTCAGATTGAATTTATCTGCCTGTGCTTTTCTTTCTTGCAATTCATAGAATGCAGAATGATTTAAAGGGCGGTGTGGAATTGAGAAAATAAGCAGGCTTTGTAGTGCTTAATGGGGCCCAAAGCTCACTGTTATAGCCCTCCCCTGCATCCAAAGCAGCCACAGGCAGGAACCAAGCTCCATGAAGCCAAGTCTCATCAACCACTCTGCCATCCTCTGGTGTGATGGTGGCAATACACACACACACACATGCACACACTTGCAGGCACACACACACATGTATGTGCATGTGCATGCTCCATCTGCCTGTCAATTTGCTGCTGGAACACGTGAATTTCCCCAATGAGGAACAATAAAGAATATTTTTATTTCTATTCTATTTTCTTCTATTATACCAGCAAAGCGGATTCAGAATTATTTTGAACTTGGCACTTTTCTAAATCTATCAGAGAGAAATATCTTGTTTTATATATGTAGACTGTTATCGTCTAAGTTATTCAGTGCCTTATCTGACAGTCATTTCCAGGGCCATGCATGCAGCATGGCTCCACGTGGTTATGGTCAAGTGTAAGAGCTTGACCTCTCTGTAGGACAATAGAGTGACTTTCATTAGAGCACCCAATGGTTGCCTCCCACTCTTCTCATGCGTAGAGTAAACACTGTGTCTGCACCTCAAGTTGAGAGTAGTAGTGGATTTATGCTTCTGTGTTAAATCGACACCTAATGCAAGTGTCCACTTGCCCTGACTATGTTGCAGACTCTACATAGATTCAGTGCAGAAGTATAAATTAAGAGTTTGTAAAATCCAGTAATAATCACTAAGTTTATACATTGATTATTGATTATATAAACATCAATATCAAAGTTATCGAAACTTCAAAGTTACATAGTGAAAAATGCAAGACTCACCTTTTTAGCCTGACATAACTGACAGGGATCACCCTACAAATGAACAATGTCACACTTGGCCACAAATATTTCAACTGAAAGGAGAGTTTCAGTTTTAAAATAAGACTAATTTATTTATACGTGATTTACACCCGATTATTTATACATGATTCAAAACTCCATATTAACCTTGAAACTATTGCATCAGAATTTATCTATAATTTAAGAACTGCAGAACAGAAATTCCAGTTCAGTTAAGACTGAACTAGCAAGTGTCCCACTGAACTTTAACTATGTGTATCAGATACCATCCAAACTTTGCAAAATTGGACAGTTTGTTAACAAATATATTTGTGTCTAAAAGCTAAGGTCACATTTCAGCTTTATTCCTCCAGGCCTGATTTGACTTATATCTGCTGAAGTAGATTTTAGGTCCACCCGTGTGGGTCAAACCATGTAAAAATGTTTTATGGAAACTTAAAGCTATGAAACTGTACATGCCAAATCTATTTGTACTTTTTATGGGACAGTGCTGACAGAGTTCAAGGGGGACCTGTCTGTGATCCCTCCACATTCGCCCAGGTTCCTGCAGAGACAGGCTTTTTCAGAGCAAGACTGAATGTCTTTGAAGGATCATGGGGAGTCTCAAAATAGTGAAACAGTAAAACAGCATAGGGGAAGTAAAATATGATGCACGTGAGCAAAAGAAGTCAGAGTTCAGAAGGTGCCTTGGCATAGACATGAGATCTGAACTGACTAGCATGGTGGTACAATGGTTAGGTCCCTGCTTCCAAACCTGGCTGTTTTTCTGTGTAAAGTTGTTGTCCTTGGGCCTGCATGGGTTTCCTCTGGGGACTCTGGCTTTCTCTGACAGTCCAAAGACATGCATACTAGGTTAACTGGTGATTCTAAATTGGTCATGAATGTGAAGTAGATAAAGTGCTTGAAGTGTTCAGAATAAAGCATATGAATGTACATCTAGAAGAGGGTTACATAAAGTACAGTACTTTTGCCACTGCAAGCACAAACACTTGCAATGTAATATAAAATAAAGAAATCAAAATTAATTCAATCTAAGCTAACTGAGAGCAAAACAGGTCATACGATCATATAATAAGATCATAAGAGGGTATTGTGGCTGTTAGATTTTCACGTCTTAGGTAAAACAGAACATGGTGTTACTTGTTTTTCTCATAAACAAGTGTTAGTGTTACATTTTTTTCATAAACAAGTGGTGTAAATCGTAAACCCCAAACTTTTTTTCTTTTACATTGGGCTCATTGGTTGTCACTAATTCAGAGCTTCATGAAGACATATGGGCCTAAAGAGAAGTTGATGGGCTTGCCACCGCCTTGCTTGTCATCCAGAATTTTGCCTGCCTTAATCCCTGCTTTAATTTACTCCACTCTACACAGCAAGAGGTGACTAACACCGTCCTCAGGGGGCCTTTCCCTTATACCACGGGTGACAAGGAATATGCAAAGGCACAATTTCTCACCAGGAACAGTGACAGAGAGCAGTTACACTGGGGAGCACACCTCCCGTTTCGGAGCATCTTTTAATGTCACTCATAAGAGCACTCTGCAGTTGCAAACTATTCTTCAGAGAGCCCTTTATTACCATGTTGATCCGAGGGGTCATTAGGTGAAGATTGTTTGGTGCAGAGGATGCAGCTATTGATTTGCTGAGCGATAGACTTTGGTGGAAAGTTTGTGACAGTGCAAAAAGTCCATAGAGACTATTTTTTCAGACACAATCTAAACTGTTTTCAGCCTCTTTATCCTTTTCTCCTGCCTTATTTTTCCCACTAGTCTAATTTTCCACTGGAATGCCGGGTGAGAGAGAGGCCGTTGACGGGCACAAGTAATTGCTATCAGTCTGTCATTAGGTTCTCTATCTTGCTCCCTCCCCCTTTTTTTCTCTGTCTCCCTACACAGGCCTGTGCTCAGCATTGCTTACAAATAAGACACTTAGGAGACGAGTGGAATTTGCTCCCCAAAAGCTGTGATGTATTGGATTTTTTACGGTCAGAGCAGCTCCTCCAACTGCCTTTTCATTCTCTGTTGTCCTGAGAACCATTTTCTCTGTGTCTGCAATATTCACCCTCTCTCCCACTCTGTCCTCTCCTCTCCGCCTTTCAGGGTATCATTTGCAATTTAATGCTTACCTGGGGTGAGCCTTGACAATAGCTTCCACCATGAAATGGTCCAGGCCCTGCCTGCATGCCTAATGAGGTTGATGTTGAGCTATTTAGGTCATTGTCCCTTTACAATATCTACTTAATGCAACTCCATGGGAGTGGATTGTTGGAACGGTTAAAGATTCTATTAAGTCTTTACAAAAGCTATTCCATTCCGCTGTCCACCACATACTACTGGGGCACTGCTCTACTTCACTTTTGCTTTGTGAGAGGATGTTGCAACAAAGCAAAGCAAGGTGGTGCAATGTTAGTCTTGAGGGTCACTCGACTAATATCGCTTGAATATTGGGAAGTGCTTTTGGAGGTGAAAAGGCAAACATCCAGTCAGTCAGCAGCCTATTTAGTAACATATGAAATCTGGATTGAGCTGGCAAATTCATATTAATCATCGCACAAAATGATCTGCCAAAACAGACGGCCAACACCAACTATTAATCAGAGCAGAACCCGTGACAGCCTTTGGAATCGAAAGGGAAGGAGTCAGAGGGGGGGCCTCTTTGAGAGAGTACTTGATATGAAAACTGTGTTGTTGTGCTTTGTACCAGCCTGTGGGAGTTTTAAACAAGCCCATATGGTGGTAGCCACCAGCTTTGGAGAAGGTGGGTGGGTTGGGGGGTTAGCCAGGGCCAGGATTTCACACAGTCAGTATTGAGTGGGATTGAGGAGGCGAGCTCTTAAGCTGTCTTTTCAGGCACAGCAAAAGCCCTCCATCTGGCCTCCTCTAAAACTCAGGGCGAGTTTACTCAGCTCCCTGTTGGCTGATTGGGCCTCCTGAAGCAGAAGTAACAGCATCAATAGTGTAAACCCTTGCCACTTGAGAGTATTACATTTCTTTTCATGCTTGACTTAATCAAAAGTGGGGAAGTGAAATTTACACCTTTTTGATGTTCTTTTTTCCCCGCTCACTAAGAAGGGCGATCTTAACCCATTTGATCTTCACAAGCGCCCACTAAATGGCCAAATATGCCAAGCAGACGGAAGCAGACGGTTGGCAGTTGCCAGTTTGCGCAGGGTCACTGTTGGAGCACTCCATGTGGTGGGGCAGGCAACCTCACAGAAGGCTCCAGTCTTAACAGAGTCCAGCCAAGCTTCTGTCTGGAGGCCCACTGTCTCTGTCCGCACTCAGCCAAAAATCAATCCACCCTCATGCTGATTCTCGCTGCTCTGCCTGAGCCAGTGTGAGACTTGTGTTGACTGTGCAGCATCAAATGAACACTGTAACTGGGGCTGTACAACAAAACGGAGAGACAAAAAGCACTAGCCAAGTGTCAATGGTATGATGTTTATATTTGATGGCAAAAGCGAAGCTGTACAGAGTCAAAGTCCGGCTTGCAACATGGGCTTCATGTACAGGTAAAATGAAATTTTACTAAGCGATAAGCAATTTAAAATTTGCTTCTTAGCGCAGATATAGTTTAGCGAGCAACGGGCTAACTAGCCTTTTCTGTTGAATAAATGTTTTGACTATAGTGACCTCTCTAATCCAAGCTGTTGACTGGTGCTGGAGCAGAGGGAGCCAACCTGGGAATGTGTGAAGATTCTCCTCAACAGGAATCTGGAGAGAGAGCAGTTGCCGGAGAGCTGCTAGCCAGTGACAGTTGCTCCAGGAGCCTGGCTTAATGAGTGTGTGATGTCTGGAGTCTTTAGCTCATGTTAAGCCCAGGCTATGGCCAGGATCTGACTGATGGAGCTCTAGGCCACAGTACTGTAGAGTTTTGTTTGCACCTCTTAATGAAGCTGGGGGCAAGCGACACTGCCTGGCCCTCAGCCTGCCCTTCCTCTCTCCCCAGGACCAGCGTTGTGCCAGCCAAGACTGCAGCGTAGACCCACTCCATTAGTTCCTGTTTATTTCCCAGGCTTCCAAGCCCTACTCCCTTAGTCATTGTGTACAAGCATTTTTCCCCTCCCCTTTCTTAAACTGTTGTTGGTTGTTCATTTTAGTCCAGTTTTCTCACTCACTCTCATACACAAGACGGGAGAAAAAAAACTAGATAATTGAATGCTTGTGCCCTGTGGAAAACAGTGTTTTGCCCCTCTTTGCATTTAATATAAATTACCATTACAGTGTCTGGGCTGCAAAAATGGTGTGTGTGTGTGTGTGTGCATGTGTGTCTTTGTGTGTAGAACGAGTTTACTTGGTGTCAGCATGAAAAGAAGGGGCCCCCATCCAGGCAGCCAAAATCCTGCCGAGGAACTTGTCTGGGATCGTGATGTTCCGACAGCTCCACTGTGACAAGATACATAGTTTCCATTCAGCAACAAGCTTCTTATTGGTTACTATAGTTTCACTAATGCCCAATTGAAGGAGATGCCTAATCTCGACAGAATGGGTTAAAAGGTGCCGATGTTCAGAGCCACAAAACCACATGTTGAGAGTCAAGGGACCAAGGCCCCACAAAGCACAGCTCCTCCAGCTTTGATGTGGCCCTATCAGGGGCAGGAGATTGAAGAGAATAGGGAAGAATACACAGCGACCCCCGCAGCATACAAACCCCTCGAAGGACTCATTGACAATGACAAGTCCTGAAGAGCGGGTCAGGGACTTGATAAAGGTGGGCCATCTCTTTTTTATGATCACTGTCATTATAATCACCATTTCTCTTATTTACATAATCATCAACACCACCCCAATGATCAGAACTGCCCCCAAATGTGTTTAGTCATTGCAAAATATTATTGCATCACATGATTATCTCACTTAACCCAGCCTGCTACGTCGCAAAAAATGTCTGTGCACTTTGCTATATTGCTATTTAGAATAGAAAATAAGAGACAGAGTAGTGAAAAAACGGCATATAATCAGGGAGATACACGGAAGATGATCAGTACTGAGGAGCTGCTAGTGTGTATGGTGAAATGGTAAGTCTTTCACAGCTCAAGTACTTTTCTGGAGTAGCCTGTGGAGGACAACGTGTATGCATTGGGGGTTGCTCTCTGTTTCAATAGACTGTTGCTCAGTGGCTCTGAGGAGTAATTGAAAAGCTAATATTGTTCAGCATATCCCAGGGATTACGCCTTATTGTAGTAACAAGTATGCAATACTGCAATGTTTATTTTTGGTCAGGCTTTGTTGCAGCCACTAATTGGTGCTGAGTGTAAAAATGTGGGGTGCGCATTATCGTGGCTGAGTCATGACAGCAAAAACAGTTCCAAACTAATCGCTTGCCCCGTGTTATCTTTGGAACGCATTTGGATTAAATTCAGACCCATGGCCAAAGACACAACTGATGGGCATCGTTTTACAAATGTCTTGAAAATGAATGTCTGAATATGTTATCATGTGGTTGATTCTGGGCTGATAGGAAAAGCATCTGCTTTTGATGTTTATCACACAGACACAGGGACAGCTGTTTGCGAGCCCATTTATTTATTACACAGACGTTAACGTTACTGTTTAAAAAAAATCTCACACTGCATTGCTCTATCACTGAGCATTGCCATATCTCCACTCATTGTGTGGTTTATGGCAGATTTTAAATCAATTAAGTCTGTAATTTGTAACAACTGCTGAGACTGGTTCAGGCCTAAACAATGGCAATGGGATAACTGCCCTTTAGTGAAGCATCAATGGGCTTACAATGTGCTGAATTAGCTGGCATATTAATGACCAGCCGCAATACCCCTCCATTCTCCTCACCCAAATCTGCTTATGCAAATGGCCCATGAATCTAGTTCAAAGGAGTCTCTTTTAAGTGAGGCCTATACCCATCCACACTTGGGGCTGTGAGAGAAAGTGACGTGAGAAAAGTTAGGGACATTTTTTTTTTCTTTTTTACTTCTCATAGAACATGATCCAGTTAGCATGCATCTCTGCTGGTTACTAGCATGGTAGGGGTTGCTGAGTCCATAGGATTGGTCCGCACAAGGGGGGGACAGTGAGTGGGTTAATCCAGCCAATTGTGACTGTGTGTTTAAAATGTGGTGTTCAGCAGGAGGGAAAGCAGGGCCCATCCAAGTTCATGCCCCTGTGTGAAAGAGAAGAGAAAGGCTGTGGGGTTTGACGTTGAAGAAATAGAATAATCCCCTTCACATTTGTTAAAGGGCCACTGGTCTTTTGTGTTGGCCAAGACAAATTTAAAAGGCGATGTCATAATGGTTCAATTGGAATGATATCTTTGAACACAATAGATGTGGCTTCTTTCCACGAACAACTTAAAGCCCCATTGTTCCTATTATTGGGTGAGATGTTTGGATACATGCGTGTACTCTGAATGAGAATAAGTTGTTGTATTACAACCTGTAATAAAATATTGAGCATGATTACACATGTTGTGGTCTCATGAATGATACAGACACAGTGAGACAGGAAGGGGGGTGGTATCTCTTTATGGTGCCTGCAATTTATTTCCTCATACAATTTGCCAACAGCCAATGAGTAGGATTAGTTCACAGAAAAAAATGAGAGATTATTAGTTTGAGTGGACATGAAAATGTGAAATGTATTCATATGGAATTTAGTTTTGTAACTTGAGTGAAAAGAAAATTGTTGTGGTTGAAAGCTGCAGTAAAATGTTCCTATGAAAAAATATTTCAATAAACTCATTCTTGTTCTTCACAAAAAAAAAAAAAAAACTTTTTAGATGAAACGTCTTTGAACATGTTTGGTTTTCATGTTTGTTTTCTTTGGAGCTTTCGGTTATTTTGTACCTGAGATTAGTGATGATCTATATGTTGGATTTAGGAGTGGACGTTTTTGCTAAAGTTAAAAGGGCCCTTGTTCTCACATTTCCATTTGGGGTGAAAGTACAAGCCCTACAGTAAGCACTTTAATATTCCAAATAAACAGGACATTTATCACCACTAGCTGCACTCCTGTTGTAACAGCCTTTCTTTACAATTCCTGACATCATGTGTTTGCCTGCATTTCCCAACAACTGTTGCCTGTGTATTTTGCGGCTTAATGCTAAGTTTATCCATGAAGTGCACATTCAACACACTGTTAACTCTCACAGGGAGTTGCCAATTAAACACAAAGCCTTAATTTATAAATCTAACTCTCTTAAGTACACATAATACCCATTTGAGAGGTATTATTTATTATTGTAGGATTTTTCATGTGCTTGCTGGGAACCGTCCAAGTTTTGAGAGGCTGTGTGCCAGCAACAGAAGCAGTGACAAGACTGACATCCTGATGCTCACTGCTAGAGAGGGAGGTCATTCAAGAAAACATGAGCAGCAAAAATGCAAACAGCTGTTAAGAAGCAGCCAAAATGTCTATAAAGAAAATTGTAGGTAAAAAAAAGAAAGGTCATATTTTGACATTTTAGGTAAAGACATAGGTTAAACATACTTTACACAATAAATGTGTAAAGCACCTTCTATAAACTGACTTAAAAATAGCATCTATTTATTGATTGGCAATTTCATTAATTATTTTTGATCATGGTTCTTCTGGAATGTTCAGAAAATACGGTAGCAACTTTAAAAAAAATAAAGTTTTAAGAGTATACATAAAACAATATAAAAAGTAAAAGCAAAACGACTCCCTTCTGACTTATGACCCACACCTCCTCTTCCCCATCCATCTTGGCATTAGGGGTGTTGGATGTGGGCCTCTCAGTGAATTTTCCCTCCTTAAAGAAGCTCATAATGGCTGTGTGAAGTCCCTAGAAGGGAGGGTTCCACTACGTGACAGATTCTTCCTGTCCGTGAAATTCCCCCTGCGATAATTTGTCTTTGTGCTGATGGGTCCGTAGCTCCACGCGACATGGGTTATGGCAGCGAGGGCGGGACCGTCCTCATCACCTGCCATCTCCGTGGCCCTCTTGACACCCCACACACATAACCCCCCACCCACACTCACACACTCTCCATTCTTCTGTCCTCTCTATCCCACACCCCCCACTTTCATCTCTCCAGCAGGAGCTGTCTGCTAACTGGCAGAGCAACCAAATAATGGAGCTTGTCACAGGCCTTGTTCTTTGTGTTTTTCAGGACTCAAGAAAAATGCAAACACTCTATTGTAGTCATTAGTTTTCCCATCCTTTCTGCCTCGGGTTGTGGATGGGGGATTTGACCTGGTTCAAAAGGGACTCAGAGAGGAATTTGGCTTTTTAGAGAAAGTGAATTCTTGATGTCGCATGCTTGGTGTGTGTGCGTTATGTATTGTGAGTGTACATGCTTGTGTATGTCCCTACATTATTTTTTCTATATTTGGTATACACTGCACGTTTGCTGATCAATCATTTGTTTTGATAGAAAATCTCACCATGCCTTGATTTAGCTGGACAGACTCCTGTGACATGGAACAATAGAAACAACGTTTTCAGGGAAGCAGAAGGCCAACAGAGGCATGAGGTGAAGATGTTTGAACCTTGCTGAATGATTTCTGGAAGAACTAAGGAGGTGCTTAGAGGTAGAAAATGTATCATCTATAAAGTTAAACAACAACAACAGCACTGCTAAAAATGTATTTTATGACTAAACTTTGCTTTTGAGCACTGGCATTTCAATGTGTAAAAGCAACTAATACAAGAAGCTGGAAATAGCGCTAGCAGCTGTGTGTACCTGCACATACTGAATAAATGGTATTTGCTGACAAGCACCGTTGGATTTTAATCTCTTTGTCAAAATCCATTATCCTGTTTTGTGCATTTAGTATTTGGTGTAATACAGAAGCCTTGAAAGGCCGAACAGGTCTAAACAGGAATCAGAGACAGTGCTTGCTATTCTCTGCCAGTGCTGTTATCATATTGTGTGAATGCATGTAAAAACAAATCAGTTGGGTCCGATTGAGAAGCTCATCAATAGGCAAGGATGGACAAATAGGAAGAGCGTGCTTGCTGCCTTTGTACTCGCTTTAGATTCAGCTGTTATCTGGAATGTACCAGCTGTCCACTGTACACAAAAAACTGCTGCCTTTCCCAAACCTGATCCTGGCATCGCACTGAGTGGAAACGAAGCACAGGCCCCAGGTCCCTGGGGTACTGCTGAAGGCCCCTGGGAAGAAACTGATGGACAGGAGTGGAGGAGTATAGCAACAGGCTGGCACTCACACTGAGCCCTGTATGCATCTGAAAAGAACTTAGGTACATTTTAGTGTATGCAGGTGCAGTCTATGTGTGTGTCTTTGTTTATGCATGTGTGTGTGTGTGTGTGTGTGTGTGTGTGTGTGTGTGTGTGTGTGTGTGTGTGTGTGTGTGTGTGTATGTGCATTCTTGCAATAGGCCGTAAATGTGTGTCAAATTTCTGAGTGGAGCTTCCAGACATTCAAGGAAGTACTTTAAGAAGTATGTGTAAATATAGCCATGAGAAAAACAGTGTCATATTTACACACATGTACACACATTCAGGCTGCTCACCAATAAGGCTGTTAGTCCAATGCAAGAGGCCTTATAACCTCAGCATAATAGATAATGGCATGCCCTTTGAAGTTAAGCTTATTTAAGTATGGAATAAGGAATTGGCCTTTGACATACAAGCTACCCATTCAGGAACAAAGTCTTTAACACATACCTGAATGGCCACGTACGATTAATGTGTGTCAATACCGGCTCTGGCGGCACACCCATAGCTGTCTGAGCTCTAATTCTCAGCATGTTTAAACTCATATAATATGAAAGGGCATTTGTGTATGTAGGTGTTGATGTGTTGTCTTTGTCATTTGCTGATCATTTTCAGAGAAACCCAGCCACTCTGGCTCATGGCTCCATATGTATTTTTTCACAGTTCATTTAATGTTGTTATCTTGCATTATCCATGGTATTTCTCCTCGTCTACAGCTAGTGCTCGGCACAGCCCTCAGGTTATAGGCCCCCATCTCACCCATCTTACTAAATGACTTAACCAAACTAATGAATTACCCAATTAATCAGAGCAGGACCCTCTCTCTGCCCTTAAGTGCTCATTTATAGAAGAAGACTGCCCCTTTGACCTATGTCCCTCTAGGGCTGTTTCAACCAGCTTCACTGCGTAACATCAAATAAATATAATTTCAAGGCCATATTAATTTCTCACTTACCCATCCATAAGTAATTAGTCACAGTTACTGTATGCATCCCAGGTTGTCAATACATGCGTGTCTCAGCTGCACAGATGTGTGTACGCATGCTTGCACAAACTAGGCCTGTGTTTGTTGGCCTCTGTGTGCTTTTAATCCATTTAAACCAAGTCCAATTCAGCCACTTCCTTTCACCGCCAACCTTATCTGTAGCTGCTGGGGACAAAAATCATTTGCGGTAGAGTAAAATGACTAAAAATAATGGGGAAATATCAAGTGCATCTTTTTGCGCCCCCCATTTATTCCACCCATTCTGAGTGAGCTTTATCGGGCTGAACACATCGCAACATGCCCCCTCCGTTTTTTATTTTACTTAGATTTTATTTTGCCCACTCAAACTTTTCATTTTCTGACAGATTGAGGCACCCTATTTAACAGTTTTATTCATCTGTGCCTGCAGGCAGGGACTGACGTTACAGTCAATAAAAATGGGAGAGCTTTGCAGGCACCTCTTCTTCCCTTTCCCTTTGTGTGCAAAGTGGCAGCCGTGAATTTAATCGAGGGAGAATGTTGTGATTACTTAATGGTTTCCCAGGCAGCCATGGACTGGAGAATTAAATTCCGCATCTGCTTTCCAAGGCGTTAATCTCCTCTCCTCACATTCCGCCTGTTATGATGTGCACACAAGAGATAATGTTTAAACCGACTAAGGCAGGGTAAACCAGCGCAGGCTGTTATTGGCTTTATAATTACATAATTAACTTTTTGTTTCTAATCGTTACGGAGGTAATGGCTCCGCTGAAATGGGGGGCATCTGCCGAGCAGAAAAACCAAATCAAAAATCAATAATCCATAGAATGCCATTACAGTAAGTGCTTAGTCTTGAATCATGAGAGAGAGAGACAGAAAGATGGTGCAAGAAAGGAGGGCAGGTTTGTCTCCCTTTTCCTTTCCTTCTTTTCCTGTGCAGTAAATGAATCTCATTTGAAGACAAGAGTGTTATCTGTGGGAGAGAAGGCCCAGCAGCTGTGGGGAGCAGCAGGGTATCAGGCTCTGCCAGGTGTATGGCAGGAGAGAGAGAGGGCCAAGAGCCACCGTAAATTACACCTGGCCTCCCAGCACCGCTATTGTAGGGCGATTGACCCGCTCCAAATGAATTCCATTTTCTGCAGGTCCCTCCTTATTTCTAATTTACATTGTGATCATATATGTCTGAAAAATGATATCATAAAAAAGATGAATGTACTAATTACCTCTCCTCTTATCTCTCCCTCGCTCAGTGCTCACCCCTTTGGACTTACTCCTCGCAGCATGTAAGTATGTCACTTATTTCATTGTGACAGGCGTAATGTATTCACAAAAGTGCACCATAAATACAGGCGTTCAGGTTGGCCACCTTGCACTCACATCGGGGGCCTCACAATGCCATGCCCGCTCAAATGAATGGCGAATTGACAAACATTTCTAGAGCCAAATTACCTCTGGTGTCACTGTGAAATTAGGTTCTTGACCCGGCCTCTGATGCATGCTTATATTTCTACATATTTTCATGCATGGCATCTAGCCATTGCGGTGTGAGACGAGGCTTCCTATGAGAAAGGGGTTAGGGGTATTTTAATACACCTGTGAAATGAGACTCTACTCGTCATGAATATGCTAAAGTAGAGCTGTCACAGCAGTCAGAGTGATATCCCCTCACCTCTACCAGATGAGCTGAGGGCGGGATAACTGACTCCTACTCTGAGGAATAGGGGAACCAAGCTTATGCTGCCTGCCAGTGTCATTTTAACAAATAGGCTTATTAACAGTTCAGAGGCCAAGGACAACAGCAAGGTTATGCAACTGTATAGGTATAAATGGGGAATATGAGAGAATTATTGAGTTTTCTTGTTGGTGTGTACCTGTTTCATTACTTGTCTGAATGTCTTCTATGTCCAGTGTCAGAAATTACTTAAGTTTTTTTTTTTTATTTCTCCTCACCTTGGGATGAACTTGTACTCCCCCTGACAACATCTGTTTGCTTAAGATTTCACCTTAAAAATGACTTTGACTCTGTGTGTCTGGCATTTCTTCTCTGCATCTGCTAGACTGTTCAACAACACGTGCTCCATCATTTGACTGTATTCCATGACACTTTGGCACTTGACCTCATGACCTCATGACCTCATTCCCAGACTGCTATAACCGTCTATCAGAACCCAGCACGGCCAGCAATATAATGGGTATTTACTGTTACTAACTTATATTAAGGGCAAACTTCCCAAAAATCAAAGTTAGCAGGGTCACATTTAAAGGCAGCATCCATTTCCTAAAGTTGTATACTTCAAGTTTGGTTTTTTTTATTCATTTTTTTAAATATTGTTTTCTATATACCCTGTTAACTGTATTATACTTTGCACTTGGAATGAGCTATCTATGTATTTTACCCCAAGGTTTAACAATGTCTCAGATAAGTAATTTTATTCACTATTATCAGTATTTCCAAAATACTCTTTGTTGCTCATGTGTTTCTGGTTAATATTGTTTATAAACTAAACATATCATTTAATATTAACACAGAGACTCTAAAAAAAAGTTATTTTTTGGGGGAGGTATTTTACGTTTGAAACTTTTGAAGGAGAATATATTCTGGTTTGACAAAACAAGGCTTTCCTTAGAAACACCTCATTTTGTGGGTAGCCATTACCCTTTGGTGTCACATTTGGCATTTGTTTTAAGTTGAGTCTTTCTAAGGCACAAGAGCACTATCTCTAGCTGTAAAAGCCTGTGTGAAACGTTTTGCTTAACCTGCTGACACAAAGGAACCACTTAAGCCGTTTTCCCCTTGATCGTCTACGAACCCAATGACTCACTTTCCATTTGAAATCAATAATAGGGAATGCCGGTGACTGAAAGCAACCACAGCAAAAGGACACATGTTCTGAAGGATATTAAAACCATAAGGTGACCAAACGCATTCTTCATTTGACACGTGCACATTTCTGAACAATTTTATTTTATTATATCTCAAATAGTGTATGTTCACTGTTGTATCAGCTTCATGTATATGTATAAGTAATTCTTGCATTTGCCATATTTGTCTTATTAACCCATTTAATTCAAGGGAAAGTTTTGTGACCTGGTGAAAAAACACCAGAAGCAGGTGGTGAAAAAAGAACGTATCCAGTGAGCAAAGCTATCCTGGAGGGGCTTAGGGTTAGTGGTGTGTACACCCTTAGGACTTGGTTCGGATGTCTGGAGGGCATAAGGCCACCTGGCCAAAGAAGGGAGCGGCAGTGATTAATGCACCTTGTTTAGGGTGCCGTCATCAGAATGAGACAGACGAAGGCTCAGAATGATGGATGAGGGCCGGAGCAAGGGCTGATAAGACATGGCCCATGAATCTGTTCTACATCATCGGCTCCTTTGATCACTGACAGAAGTTCAGAGATGGGTCTGTGCATCTGTCCAAACAAACAAAAGCCTCTTCCCTCCCAGACGCCTCCCTCGCTCGGCATTGCCGCAACTATCCCCCCCACCCCCCGAAACCTCAATACCCTGCCTCTCAGGTTAGCTCTCACTTGTAAACAAACGGCAGAGACAAAAATGGAATGACAGAGAGGGTGTGCATCTTTGAGCACGACTGAGTCAAGAAAGAGAAGAAAGAGAGTGAAACATGGATCAGAATAGATAGCGAGACAGAAAGAGAGAGAGCAAAGTATCCATAAAGGGGCTTGGAGCCTGTGAACCATGGCAGCATGATTTAAAGCCCCCCAAAAGGAACCCTTCTCTGCAATGACAGATTCGGCAGATAAGAGATGATCCATGAAAGCCGATCGGTGTGCTGACAGCAGGAGAGAGGCCTTGGCCCCGGCCGGCAGGGTGCATTACTGTGGGCAAACGCAGCTGTCAGGGCCAAACGGGCCCTTAACTTTCTGCCATGCCACCACACTGACGTCACAGAGCAAGGGTCTGTTTACCCGCTACTGCACTCCCTTCAGCCACCGAACACTGCATTCCAGCATTGAAATATTCCCAGGCAAGTCCATTGCACAACTTCATTTCTGGGTGTATATCAGCTGGCAGGTGATGAAATTAACCTATCTCAGCAATTCTCTGACATATTAACAGTGTGTAAAGGAATGCAAGCGCATAGTGAGTGAAGGATTTTTGACAGGTAAAGCATAAAAGATTAGTCTTGGATTTATTCCTGAGAATCATACTGAGCCTTAGTTACGAGGCCTCTTTTACTCTTCTAACACTGTTAGACTAAAGAGCTTTAACACTATTCTCAAGATAGACAGACAGAAATATGGACAGCATGGAGAATGAGATCCACTGTGTAAAACAGAAGACTTTCATGTACTTTCCCTGCTGAACATGCGGCCGCTTGGTGCTTATTCCACCAGCTTCCAAAGAAAATTACCCCATTTACCAAGGGGGTTGAGAAAAAGGAGTGCAGAGGATTCCCTGAAGGAAATGAAAGGCAGTAATAAGCTATTTAATTTATACTTGAAATTATTTTATGCTCAATAGATACACTCTGGGTCCTTATTGCTATTTAAATGATTATTCTCGCCAAATTATTTTAATCCATTTTCAGAGGAAAATTTCTACATCCTCATTTAAACAGCTAAATGGGGGCATCTTTTAACTTCATGCAGTCGACATAGTAAATTAGAGAACTAAAAGGCCTCCTTTTATTTTGGCATTCATTTCAAAGTAGTAGCTCTGTAAAGGATATCCTCACATACTAATGCCGCATTATTTTACATATAAATGCTGATTAAAGTGCACAGTCTTATGGATCCTTGACTTACCATTTAAATGTTTGTTTGAGTGTGTTCTCTTATAGGGAGTATTTGAAACAACCTTGACGTAAACAACACTGTTAAGCCACTTTGGATACATCTCTTTTTATTTAATTTTTAATTCAACACAATCTAATCTGAGCAACAGTAAAGACAGCTGGGCATTATCCACCCTACATAGTGCAAGGCGAGCTTTTAGGGGTGTCACCTAAAAGACTATTCTCCTATGTAGCTATTCAAAGCGATGTATCTGTATAAGATAAGAGCTCGGGAAATGTACTTCATAGCTTTGACCTTGGTCTGAGAGCCGATCGAGTCTGTATTTTTTTTTTCTCTTTTTGATCTTGTATCTTTCAGAGTCCTGCTTCTCTTCTGGCCACGTCTAAATCTGGTGTCTTTTTCATCTGTTCCTCTCTCTCCCTTTTCTTCTTTTCATTCTCTTGCTCACCTTTCTACTCACATTAAAAGCTGAGGTGAATACATGAAAAGATTGGTGACCTTTTAATGAAAATGTCAGTATTCCTGTAGTGGGGGCAGGGGCAAGCACTATGTTACAGAGACCAAGTACAGTCTCCATGACACTTGAGCTTTCAAAAACTCAGCTACATGTTCCATGACACATCCTAAATGTCTCGTTTTCTTTGACTCACTGGTTCAAAGTATTTTTTTCTCTGACATAGGGTTAAAACCATCTTTGGCTATTTGCACTTTGATTTTCAGTAGAAATACTGATATGCAGAATCAGTCTATTCCCTATTAGCACCTATTAGCACCTATTAGCTTACGTTAAAATGAAGAGCCCCATTAAAAAAGTGTGGACAAATTGTATATGTTCCTAATTTAAACCACATGATTTGGATAAAAGTCAGCTGTAAAGAAGAGACTGCATAAACAATTCCTTGGTGATTTCCACAGCAGTATTTCAGCCACAACCGGGCTTGACAGATGTACACCTGAGAAAAAGTCACTAGGGCTAATGCTACTTTGATGTCTTCCTTTCTAACACTCAAAACGTTGTCTCTTTTTTTTTTTCTTACCTCTGTGTGTCGGATTATGAGTCCACCTTATGAAACTGACATGTAGATCTTTGTGAGTGGCTCACAGTAGCAGGAGCCACAAAGAGCAGTCGTGATCATTTGTCGATTGTACCTCTGCCTTTTGTCACGTTTTGTCTTCCATCTCTATTTTTAGTGTGGCGAAAAGACGTCAAGGCGAAGGTGTACTTTAAGTAAGTGACAGCCTGACGCCCAGCTTTATTTGATGCTTGCCAGATCAAAGCCTCACTGCAGGGCACGCTAATTTGAAGTCCACCGCAGTGATGATCGCTGTGCATGATTACCCCACAATGGCACTCCTATTAATCACATCACTCTGATTATTCTAATTTGATTTGACTTAGTGATGCCTCTCCTCAGTTTTACCTCTCTCTCTCTCTCTTTCTCCCTCTCTCTCTCGCTCTCTCTCATCACCGTCATCACAACGTCTCCCAATAAAACTGTCAAGTGGGGCGACTGCTCTCCCCAGTAAGTGGATGACATTTAAAAGGCTACAACATGACTGACAGTGTACTCACAGAGGGAGGGAGTGAGAGTGCAGAGGGGGGAGGAAGACAAGAACAGGGAGAGACAGGAAAGATGAGGGAAGGAGGGGATGCCCATGTTAATACTTACAAATGACTAATGTCTCCCTCAGCAGGTGCCACGGCCAGACAAACTGGATAAATATTGAGATTCCTCCAAGCGCAGCAGCACACAAAATGAAACCCAACTGTTTCTAATACACCTCTTGAAGTGACTGGCCCCGTTGGGTAGCTTAGTTCTGTCTTTCCATATCACGATCCATGGCTAATTGTTCTGTGTGTTTGGTAAATGTTTTCACTACACGTAATATTGTATTGTGTGGATAAATATTGTCTGGCTTTTGCTGTCAGTATTTATTAGTATATACAGTAGAAACATGAACAGTTCCTACTGTATGTGGACTATGGTGTTTTTCCCCCACTGCAATAAAGTGTTTTACAAATATAGTTGTGGTAATGCCATACTTACATGGCATTAAAAAAAAAACTTCCAATGCAAACATGTGTACAGTTTAAAAAAATAGGCCAACTCCTGTTGTTGAAAACTCAATTTGAAAGCAATACATCGCCAAGTTGTCACTTTCAGAGGTAACAAAAAATAGCTTTACTTTTGATTGACAGCTGGCAGCATATTAGCAGTACTTTCATTGTTTGACTGTTTTTGATATGATGAAAATTTATGAAAACATCTTGTCCTGTCCTTCTGTAATCAAACAAGCTGCAAGTGAAGATTTTGAATCCAGGGCACTTGGCAACCTAATACTGTTATTACTTGTTTTGTTTTTTTTAATTTTATTTTTATGTCAGTCCTTCAATATGTAAAATGCCATGAGACTTTTGTCAAATGTACGGGGATTGTCTTGTGTCTGTTGCAGAACTGTGATAACAAAAAAATGGAATAGAAAATAACTGAAGGTGGGAGAAATTTTACACTTAACAGCCACATGCGTAGTTTATGTCCACATAAGCAAAAAAAAGTTTCAGGCTCATATGTAGACATCCATATGGTATCTTACACTCACCATTTGATAGGGAAATGTTTGTTATTTGGAAACTTGCAGACTTGTGGATGGGGAAATAACCCAACAACTGAAAAGGAAAAGTCCAAAAAAAAAAAAAATCTAAAAATCTAGTTTGTGTCTGCGTGGAATTTTAGGTTTTTATACTTTCTCGTCTGACAATATTATTTTTTCTAGTGCTCGCCTTCATTTAAAGAAAAAAATGTTTAAAAGGTGCCAACTGTACTAAATTAAATTTCTCATAACATAATAATGTGGTTTATGTTTATATTGTAATATGTTACTGAAAATTCTAATCAGATATAAAGAAGCGTTCTCAGTAACATTCAAATGGATCCTTGTGAAAGTGCAAAATTTCCCAAAAATCTCTTTAACTTCTACTTCCTCAACATCCCAACATCAAGAGCTCCACCCTCACTCCATGGGTCTATGGGTCTAGCCTGTGACAGTTTTTGTGCGTCATATGCTCTATGTTCTGGTCCAAAGCCCAGACAACACCAAATCACATCCTCTTTCCAGACAATAGACCTGGCCTGCCATGATGTACCAACACAGCAGGCATCCACCACTCTGTAGCGGACAGGAAGCTGCTCCAGCTGACCCACTGCCTCCTCACATATACAGTCACAGGAAGTTCCCTCAGCCAGCCAGCGTTCACATGTTGCTGCTGACACATACTGTTCCAACAGAAGCGCACATCAATCAGGCAGGAAATAATTTGTACTATTCTCAGAACATAAGGGTGTATTTTAATGTGTACCCAGTTTAGCCTGTACAGCATTCAAATGGACAGCAAGTTTTAACAATGATATAATTACAAATAAAGGAAATATACTGACATACACAGAACAAACATCACTGAGTTTTCTGCCTAAAATTATCAGCAGTTTCCTTTACAGATAAAAAAAAATCAGTATCACCATGTCTGTGATGATTCCTAATGTCAACTGTAATGATAAAAGCCTGCCAAAGTCTGTTTCACTTCCTCTTGTGTTGTTGTAGGACATTGTAAGCACAGGCATTGTCAATAGAGTCTTAGACATTTACACAGTGACTTGATAAAAGCCATTTGCTTCAGTAAAACATACATTCGCATTCTTTGTGTTGGTTTAGGAATGAAACATTCTTTAAATTATCCCTGGCTTTCCATGTTGTTGGAAGTTCAAAAAGATTAGATACGGGAATGTTTTCTTTGTCTTTATTCGCTTTTGTTTCTGTGGGTGATGGTGATCCACAAAGCGGGAATATAAAAGCTGCTGTTTATATTTAATATTACATTTTTATTTCTATTATAGACTAGTAAAGACAAGCACATTTACATAAACAGGGGAAAAAAGCATGCAGACATGCGCAAATATACTAGATCCCTGCTGTCTTTAATACGTTATTAAGGGTGTAAAATTCACACTTACTGAACCAAAACTCAAAGACAGAGTGGCCCATTTGGCATACAGATGGCACTTCTGGTAAAACGTAGTGTAACCGGGGGTATAAACCATGGCACTGTGTGGCCTAGCAGCTAGGGGCAACACATTTTCTGGACAAAGGGCTAAGATGTTTTTGGCTCAGTGGTGGGTTGCGGCCGAACCGTGGGCCATAAAGCTGTAGCCATATGTTGTGCAACTCTTATAGAAGCTGTGTGTCTTTGTGCGTGGAGCTGGAGGGTCACACGTCTTTGTGTGCTATGTGTTATGCTGTGACACTGCCATTATGGATGAGTGCTGACAGCCGGTGGAATGGCCACAGACAGAGGGCTTGTACTCGTTGTGTTAACACTGGCGGGACACAATAATCTGCTACTTGTAAAGCAGGTATCGTCTTGACAAAACCATTATTGTCTCCACATGGTAATGAGGGCTAGGGAGGGACTGGGAAATAGATTTAGAGGAGACTGGTTCTGGGCCTTGGCCTGCCTGAAATAGTGGTGTGCTTGGGGTGGGGTGGGGGGGGAAAGGGAGGCAGGGGAGTGGGACATTAGGTTTGTTCTTTTGCATCACTGAGCACTGGAGAGTTGTCTTAAATTGGCACAATACAAATTAGCTGGGGTAAAGAATGGAAGCCACAGAAGAGGGGGAAAACAGATGACAAGCCTGAAGATTTAAGTCAAACATACAATAGCATGCTGTAATGCCCCCCTCTTTCTGCCCACATCTTCCTCTCTGAGCACAGGATCAGGGTGGAATGAAAAGAAGGGGAAAAAAGAAAACAGGGAGTGTTGTTGGTGTCTTCTAATGATGCAACCAAAGATGCAAGTCAATAGAGCAATTCATTAACAAATCAAAGTCCCAAGGGCCCGCCTGGCAGCATGGCTGTGTTCGTGAAAACCCTTCTTCAGAATGGAGACCCATATGCTGGGGTCAGGGTGACACCCCTCTCCACACTGTTTACCATTCAGCATACACACACTGTCGTCGGGGTCATCACTAACACATCCACTGCACACACAACAGAATTTCCATATGGTTCATGAAAATAGATACGCCGTTGGACCTCTTTTACTTCCCACGCCCCGGCCTTTAGTGTCTTTGGCTGCTGTGTGGTTTGTCCGTGTCCACACACTTTAGGTGGGTTAGAGAGACAGGTTTGAGGTCAGAAGGAGTTCTGCTGTTGATGAGTTTAGACATCCAGGCTAGTCAAGAGCTTAAAGTACAGTGCTCATCATTCAAATCCAACCAAAAATGTTCCTTTCCATTACTTTTACTCTTTACCCTTCCTACCGTGGGCTGTTATGGCCCTCCCTGTTTGTCTCCCGTTCTTTATCACTCCCAGCCCCCTGCCTGTAGTGCACCTTTCAGAGGACTTTCAGAACTCTTGCAGCAGTGGCGTTGATGTTGTTTCATAAGAACGTGAGGGCAGTACTGATGGCCGCCTGTGAGTGTGAAGCCCATTGAGACACTGGTGACCCGCTGAAGAGGATTCCAGCCTGAGGGCACTTCACATGACTCTTTCAAATCCACACAAATAAAGCTCTTTATGGCCTGAAAGTGGCCCCACAGAATGGGTGCTACAGAGCCCCCTGAAAAGCCCAACACGATTGTCATGGATATTACAAGAAGCGAGCAACAACGGACTGAGGAGACAAGTGTTGATCAGGAACAAAACTCGAGCAGACTTTTCCGTGAGGCGGGCCAGGGAATGTTGACAGGCCGGTGAATGGTCTGTTTAACCCTTTGAAAGTGAATGGGGGCTCCCTGAAACAAATGCATTCTGATAGACTTTGTACGCACTGGGACACAAAAAGTACACTAAGCCCCTGCAAGGGAACCAGGCAGAAGGCAAGAGACGAAAATAAGATTGGAAAGGTGGGAATGTGTTTGCGCCAGATTCCATCAGCCCGGCTCTTCTATTTTCTGGCTTCAACGCTTCTCTTTTGAGCTCAACAGAGAGATGATTTAAGCCTTGACTGGGCTCTAGCATCCATTCTGACTGAGCCCATTTAGAGTTTTAGACAGACTGTTTGTTCACAAGAGTATGCTGTGGTTTGATGGAGAATGTCATGCCTGAAGTGAATGATATTCCACTGGCACTGGCAGTCATTCATTCAGTCACCTAAAAACTTTATTTCTCTAACACCACTTGGGGCGAGCCAAGCTTAGAATGCATTCTTATCCGATTTAGTTTCATTTATCCATATAGGTGTTACACCTACACCTGCCAAAAGGCATATCTTGCCATCAGGAAATGACATGGCTGAAGAAGTTGTAGTATTTAAAAAAAAAGAAGGTAATAATAATGTAATTTTAAAATGGTAATTGCAAAACCGAAAATGCTTTACTTTGTAATTAAACTTTGCTCTAAAACAGATATTAGTCCTGCTGATTTAAAATTGGGGCATGTGACAGTTATGTGCCTGTTAATTGCAAAACTGCTCAGCATTGCTAATTGTTCCACGGGTGAATGAAATAAGGCTCTGGCAGGGGTACTCTATCAATTGAATGGGGTGAATGCAGGCCACTCTAGCACTCTGCTATGTCACCTGTGGGCAGCCACACATATATGTTAGGCGGTCAGTGATTTATTTAACTATGTAGTAATATATATTTGTTTGAACATTAAAACTGAGGACAGTGGAAGTAATGAGGTGGCCGTATTTTATAAGAATTTTTATTTAACATACATGTTACTCATTTCTGCAATACATTCCACCTGACAAGAGTTCAGGATTCACTCCGGTATGCATATAAATGTGCCACTTATAAGTTGCCGCATGTTCAAATGTGCCTACATATCCAAACTCAACATGAGTTTTCTCCAGCAAACTGCTACAACTGTCAGCCTCCTAACTCTCACACAGCCTTCTCAGAGAGCAAAAAACTTCTCCAGCAGAGCTCCTGCATGCTGACGGTAATCCAGAACTTTGGAAACTGCAAGGGGGAAGAGAAATGTGCTTAGTTCAGCTCCTTCTTGTCACAGGGTGTAGCTTGAGTGGGAGCAGACATGGCTGCCATTGTGGGAGCATTCTGTGTTGCTGTGTTTGTGTCAGGAAGGCTTTCAGCAGCGAGCCTTGTGACAGTGAGGACGTGTGAGGTGCATTGAGATGTCCTCGTTCTAGGAATACTGCCACTGCCACCATGAGACCAGCCAATTATGCCTCAAGCATGCAAATGTCTTGCAGAGAGAGAGAGACAGAAACAGTGAAAAAGAGAGCGCGCTAAGACAAAGACACAATAGGGTCTGTGAAGGTTCTGTGTGTGCCCTAGTCAGTCTGAGACTGTTGTTTAATTGCCATGTTTACCCAGTGACTACATCCCATGTCATTAGCACACAGTGTAGTGTCATTTGTGTTGTCACACCACTCTATAGCACCATGGGGTCATTAATGCTCGACTGGCATGAGCGAGGAAAATTGACATATTTTATGTGGGAAATCCTGGTATACTCCATGGAGTTGTTTTCTCTACTCTTTCAAACAGCCATGGGGCCAATTAATTTTTGACCAGTCCATTTCCCAGGGACTGCTGTTGCTTTTAATGGTCTGGTTAGCTAGCTCTCACATGTCACTGTGTATCTGATGAGACAGATAACTGTAGTCTTTCATAAAAGGGTTACAATAAATGCAAAAAGAATCTAAAATAAGTCTGAAGGTGCACCCATGCCATACATTCATGCCTGTAAACTTCAAAAAATAACATCGAAATTTGCAAGTTAAGAAATATTGCTTTGCATAAATATAAGTCTGTGAATTATTTTCTAATTTGTGTTTACTATGGTGCATTATCCCCCTTTGACTCTCAAACACAGAGATGGGAGGAGGGAGAGAATAAACAGAAAACACAGAGTGGGTGGCAAAAAAAAAATCTCCTGAATCCCTGACTGCCTGGTCAACACAGGTGGCAGATTCACAGGAAACAGATTTAATTATGCTCCGGGTAACAATGCTTTGTCCTTACAGCGGCTGACATCCCTGTTGACAAAGGCCGCCGCTGCATTCTAATCAGGAAACAAAATGCCGTGGAGCGCCCCAAAGCTCTGTTGGCAAATCATTAGGCAACCACCTCCCAGGATCCAGGGAAAGCAATAGAAAATACAGCCCTGACATGCAGTACAATGCCATAAGGCAGACAGAGCTTGCTTTCCACCCAGGAGACTAAGGTCCACCAAGGGGAGAGGAGAGGAGATAATATGAGCAACTGACAGACAGACAGACAGACAGACGCGTTGCCCTGCCTGGCCATCCCACCACGGCTGAGCTTAACAAGGAGGCTGACAGGCTACAGCTGGGTCCTGCCTAACGAAGGCGGGGACATTAGCGGGGCTCTACGTCTGTCTCATTAAAAGACGTCAGCCCACCTTGATTTCCACACACGCTGCCCACTGGTGTGACAGCTCGGCATGCCACCAGCCAGTGAGGGAGCAGCGTAGGGACACTGCACGGTAGGTGACGGGTGGAGCTGTTGACATTACAGCATGGGGAGGGATGGGGGTCAAATGTAAGGGTGACCTCTGTCTCAGGGACAGTGATGACCTCGTTAGGGGTCCTTGACAAAAGCAGGACTGGCTGGGTGTCACCACTGTCATGGTATACACATGGCGGCTGACATCACAGACTCTCATAGCTGCAGCTCCCACCACCTCTCAAGTAGTGCTGACACAGGGACATTCACTAATGAGCATCAAAGGGCCTGTCCTTCAACTAGTAATGAGGACAGGTGACGACAATATCACATAATAACAGTGACTAGAACATGAGTCCGGACAGCAGAGGCCAGAGCAGTACGAAAAAGATAAAAATAACATTTTAAAGAGCTGTCTCTTTTAAAATGTCCACTGTTTCCCCCTTACTGCAAACAGAATGATACAGATGAATGAGAAGCGGTTTCATATTACAACATGCCCCACTCCCAAATGAGGATTTTCTCTAGTGTGAAACAAAATTCATAATGCCGGTAAAGATATACCACATAGAGTGCAAGTAAAGGTTTATAATTACGCAAAAAGGTCCCAGTACAGCAGTATTATGGCCCCCTGGTATAAACCCAGCACTATATATTCAGTTCCAGCAGCCTTCTCTGCAAGTCTCCAGAGCTCAGTTTAAGAGCAGGATGAATAGACTGATGAAGTGCAGGTCACAAGTCTGTTTGATCCAGTGATAACGAGGGGGCTGAAGAAATAATCTATCAGCAATAATCCCTGACTCAGGAGACACCGCTACAACACACACACACACATATACACACAGATGCATGCATGCAGATGACAGATGCACATATCCGACACACACTGATCACCATATTCAGCAGGCCTTCATTATCACTATAATGTGAAGCAGGGGAGCCTGCAACCAAAATGACCAATTATCCAGCATCAAGTATATCGCCGTTCTTTCACTGCTTGGGATTTATTACCATAAGATACCACATCAGTGTAAATGGCTGAAAACTGAACACAGTGCAGGAGACAGATAATGCTGTTTATTGTTTAGAAAGGTACAGGGAGAAAACACTGTACCGTTGGGACCTTGCTGAGCCTCTGTTGAAAAGGGAGCACATAAAACACACAGGAGAGTTTATCAAGGAAAAGATGCCATACTCTATACGCATATATCATTTATAATGTGTACCATAACATTCCCCTCTTTTCTTTAGTCACAGTGAAGGGTGCGATCCCATTTCCTGCTTGAGCCCATGTTAAGATAATCATGTATCCATTTACATTTCCCATAAAGGAATATGGAGATGAGGTGGAATGTCAGCAGGGGGTTCCTGACACACATACACACACGTTTATAGCCAGGTACAGACGCACGTGCACACAGACACAGTCACAAATGTATTTGCCTTGCTATGCTGTCACAATCAGGACATTCTGAACTATCACAGATGTAGATTAGAAGCTGTCAGTGTTTTCGTTGCAGCCACTGTTCGCAAATGAAAGGCTGAGGCAAAGCGAATGAACAAAACAACATCCTAATGATTGTTTATACGGTGGAAACATGAAGCAATTTTGGCTGATTATCAGGACAATGTCTGCCAATGACGCCATTGTTAGTGTACAGGCCAGAGAAAAAAAAAAAGACTGATTGAGAACAAAGCAGAGACAGCTGAACCCATCATCTTTTATTCATTACATAAATGACATTTTAACAAGAGAAAATTCCTCATTATTGCTTCATTATACTGTATTAGATCTCTGTCTAGCAGATTGATAGAGTAATAGTGCTTTTATGAATATCAATATGTTTAGACAGAGGGTTTGTGAAAAATGTAGCCAAGGTCAAAGCTATATGTTATAACAACAGTAACCCCAGCAACACAATAATGTCATTAAAGGAAGATGTTGTTGAAACGTGTAAAATATCATTTCAAGTTTTGCAAAAGGTTTGGTTTCAATCAGGTTGTTACCCGATTTTTGTGCTTATTTTGATAACATGGCAATGATAAATTCATGTAGTGTAGAATGATATATGTTTAATATGACTTTGATGTTCTACATAGAAAGTGTGATGTTGTCCGAGCTATAATAATTCTCCTTGCCATGGCTGCATTTCTTGGCTATGCAAAAACGTGCAGCGTAATAATTTATTGCACGACAATACGTTTATTTTTTTAAAGCCCGAAAGTTTTATATTCATTTTTGCTTGTTTGTATGCAAAGAAAAATATTCTGCACATGCAAATCAAAGGGAGGCAAGTGCTCCCTGGCAAGCAAGAATAGTTTATTCAATTTAGGGACTGGTGACTGAGAGCAGAGTACAGTAAATGTCTGAATGCACAATAAGGTATTTATATAAGATATGGCTACACTGTCCTCCATTCGAAAGAAGCATTATGCTCACTCAAGAAGGAAGGTGGAAATGTTGACCTTTATGCTCTGGAGTATATGCAAACACATCCAGAAACTGAAAAAAAAAAAACCAGGCACAGCGCTGCACATAGTTTTTCTTCTCTCTCACATATCCCACCTCAACTCAGGGGATGTTATCTCAAATAATTACCGGTGGCCTCTCCCTGTCCCTAGTGGCTGTTGCTTGTGAGCTAGTAGAGACAACAGTAGGTCACAGTGGAGGGTCTGCTGTAGGAAGAAGTTAGAGCGTTAGCAGAGATAGTGGCAGTGGTGGTCGGGGGTGTGGAAGATCTGAGACTGCCCTCCTATGGCCCTGGCAACAGCTCTTAATTAACCACCCAGGTATTGCTGAGCCTCACGGCCCACTGCCCGGCTGGCCATATGGCTGGAGCTGCGCCACAGCCATAATTGCCAGGGGAAACACTGCATCAAAAAGAACTCAGCCAACATAAAGCTTGTGTAAATTATTTTTAATGGTTCCCTTCTGGCAGGAGCACGTGTTTGTCATCTCAAAAAGAGCGGCCGAGCGAATTATTCGCCCTTGACCCCTCTTTTCCATGCACTTGCTCCATGCTTGACAGTTTGACCTGTCTACCTTATCCTAGCTGGTGTCTCACACATTGCGTACAACGCACGCACACACATGCACACACAGCCATTAGTGCTGTTACACTGTTAAGCAATCCTCTCCCCTACTGTTTGAGTGAGTGCTTATAATGCACAGACAAAAAGACATTTTTCCTCTGCCCTGGGCCACTTCAGAATGACTTATTGCTGTTGTATTTAATTATTGGTCATTACATTGCCTTAAATCTAACACATTAAAT
Organism: Neolamprologus brichardi; assembly: GCF_056152115.1. Taxonomy (NCBI): domain Eukaryota; kingdom Metazoa; phylum Chordata; class Actinopteri; order Cichliformes; family Cichlidae; genus Neolamprologus; species Neolamprologus brichardi. The sequence goes on along the minus strand of NC_142104.1, from coordinate 9,946,529 downwards.
TCTAACATGCAGGGTAAATATTCCCTCTTTTATGAATGTAATATTAAAGAACAGATGGTGCAAAACATGATTAATTAATTACTTTAAAAAGTGCAGCGCATGTATTTCATATTTCATTGAAAGCCAGTTACAGTCCCTCATCAAAATCTCACCTCGCATGCTCTTCAAACTGGCAGCCATCTTGACTTTGGGATAAAAAATAAAAAAAAAACCCAAAAGATTATAGGTTGGCCTTCAGTATGTAATTACCTAATCTGTTGTTCTTATGGTCTTTCATGAACAAGCATCTCTAAAGGGATGAAAATTGTAGTGAAATTGGTTCCATGCCTGTCCTTTTTTCTCTCCTTTGCCCACCTTCGCTCGCTCCCTCTCCCTCCGTCTTTTTCTCTTTCAGTTTAATCGTCCCAGGAGGGGTCCAGGAGGGATGAAGTAGCACCTCATTGCAGTTTTCCTCTTGTGTTATTTTTGACCATAGTTCTTGTACAAGGATGTTGTTGTGAAGAGGCGGGAGGGAAGCGAGGGGAAAGCTCAGTGGCCTCTGAGGTGGGTTAAGACTGCTGGCCTTCCCCTGTCTGGTGGCTACTCACAATATGTCAGGAACACAGGACATTTCCATGCCCCAGCTCCCCCTCTGTAAGTCTCACGCCAGGCCATTGGTGAACTGTTTTTTTAAGGAAGTGGCTTGCAATCTGGTCAGAGCGACCTCACATCTGCCCTGCTAATGAGAATGCTGGCCCCCTCCCAATTTGCCTCCCTTAACACTGTCCTTACCCACACAGGTCACGTCCTCCAAGGAGCTCAACGAACACAACACAATGCACACACACACAAGCATACGCATAAAGACACATGCATTTAAGCATAAAACACTGATGTTCACGTACACAAAAATGGCATAAAAACAGCACTTTTGCACAAACACAATATGCTACAAGTATACACATACAGTCACCTACTCAAGCACAAAGACATCAGCTTGTTGAAGTGTGCATTAGGACATGAGCATACAATACGTACACGCTTATATATACAGACATATTTATGTTTATTTTAATACTAATGAGTACTGATTTTCTAATAACTAATAAAGATCATTTACAGTCTTAATAAAAACACATTGTTATGGTAAACCTGGAAACAGCTTCTTCTTTTTTGCATTATAACTAACATGTCCTCACAAAGAAAGTCTGAAACTGATCCTCTCAAGTGCAGTTCAAACACACACACACACTCTCAGTGTGACCTAACTGTCTTTTTGTAATACAGACCATAAACCTTAGAACAAAAACAATCACAAACAAACACATAATACGCAGCTACTCCTTAGTCCAAACTCCAACTTAATGACTTGGTTGACACTTAGTACCACACACAGTGCAGTTGAGTGGAAATGAAAGCATAATTGCCACCATAGATCCAACACATACTGAAAATAATACAAGCAAGCATTCATGCATTTAACCACACCATCAGCCCACTCTCTTGACGATATCTGAGTCATTACCAGAATATATTTTTATGGTGTTTTCTAAAAGCCATCAGAGATGAATCACACTATCGTGCCAGCGTTGGCAAACAGACTCTGTGTATTAACTTGATGCAAAGCCCGTTTAATGTACCTGCATTCTGAAATAGCTCCAAATCGACTGATTGGAGGTTATTGCGTCTTAGGCCAATGAGAGGGCAACAGCGGCTGGTTCACAGCTTTAATGAGCCCCACACAGTGAGACATGGAATGAGATATCCCCAGTACAGACTAATCTAAAATGCCCTAAAACAGCAGGACCATAAATTAAGCAAAAGACACACATGCCTGAAACACAAAACGCTTTGTAAAGCAACCTTTTGTGCTGTCACTTTGACTTGGACTTACTGAGAGTGTGTCTGGCTGCCTCTCCACCAGACTGCTTGAGCAGTTTTGCTGTGTTCTGATCCTAAGACGTCCAGCAGAATAAACGTTTAGCCCAATTTCTACTCTAGTTACAAAGCAAAAGAAGACTGATAACCCCCCAGCCACCACCACATATACACACATATATCATCAGCCTGTCTTCCTTGAGCTCTATTCACAAAAGTTCCACTTGTGTAAGAATTCACAGCACAAAAAATTAAAGCCCACTAATCACCTGCTCACTGTTCAAGAATTTGCTAAAGAGTAGTAAAAAACCAAATATAGTCAACCAGAGAGATGCAGAAAAAAATAAAATGTAACACCATTATTTACAACTATACTAATTTTATACTGCAATACACATTCTGTTCTGTCTGGTGTTGCGCTATCTTTGTTTTGTTTTGTTTTTTTTTTGCAAACTTTGCACATATGTAGTTATGTAGGCTGTGTTGATTGCCAGTTATATGTTATATTTAGCACCATGGTCTTGGAGGAATGTTGTCTCGTTACACTGTGGACTGTACCACTGCACATGGTTGGAATTACACTAAAGGCACTTGACTTGACTTGACATTATATGTCCACAATATTTGTTCTTATGATTTTTAATTAGCTATGCATGTCACACAGTGCAAATGGACATTGGTGTAGGGTCTGAACTTTGCAGTAGGTTTACCTACATAGGGTCATACAAGTCATTGGCCGTGTTGCCACTTTAATCATTATTATGGTCATTAAATCCACATGCACAATACTCCTTATCAGTTCCTCATCTTACCAGCATTCCTCTAATCATGAAGCGACTAGTATCCCAGGTAATTTATTATGAGATCTACTTGAGGAATCCAGATACTTTAATTTCACTAAAATGGACTGGAACGTTGTAGTGACAGAAAAGTGGAAAGCATAGTCAAACAAAAAAGTTGTGGTGTCCATCTGGAAAGTCCTGCATAATTTCTTCAACCAACCAGTAAAGTCTTGACATCACATACCTCTCCAGCTAAACAGAGTGAAACAGAGGTCTCATTCTGAGGTCAGAGAGGTGACAGTGTGGTCGTGGTAATTCTAGGCCGCGTGTTTTCATCTTACCGGCATTTATCCAGCATCTCAGTTCTTCCTCGGAGACAGCTTCAATTACAGCTTACTGTCAGAAATCCAAAGCATTGTTTTATGCTAGCCAGTCAATGCATCTTAGACAAATGACTGGAGATTGTGACCTGGGAGAAAACAATTTTCTTTTCAAACTGCTTCTTATAACACAATGGCTTGGAAAAAGGACCAAGCACATGGAATTATGCAAATGCCATGGTTTGATGAGGGAAGCAAAAACAGAGTAGTCTAAATGGACTCTGAAGATTTATATATTTTTTCCTAAACTTTGTTTTGTCAAAGAGTTTCCAGCTTGTAAGGTTTTTAGTGCAGCAGTGGTTGCATTAAATCTGAGAAGAGGCAGGGAAGGGAGAAACAGTCGCCACATTAGGACAGCTGTGGGGTAACTTCACACACATGCACAATTACTGTTGGAGCCATGACATTCTTCTGATTGCTAATTAGTACTTGAATCGACTGATTCTCAGTAGAACAACTTGAGGATTTCAAGCATGAACAAAATGTCAAAGGCTTTAGTGGCCCTTTTCCTCTGTTCTCCACTGTTGCCTGCTTCTTTCCATCCTTCCTCGCACTGACATTATGGTAAGTCCCCTCTATCCAGAGTTAAGGATGGGTTGTCCAGCACCTCTCTAGTATGTCAGATGTTAAGTTTGTGGAATGCCAACTGCAGACAGCACAAACTGACAGCTTTGGTCAAGTGTAAAGTATATGAAATGAACCACTAGACATCAACTATGTATTGTGCAGTCTGCCTTTACCTGTGAGAAACATCAGATTCCCAGTCAGACTTTGCTAGTGAACACACTATGAAGTGTGAATATGTTCAGTATGTGCATGTGTGAGAAAGTACTTGTCCATAGGCTTCATTTTTACATGCAACCTGGCCTAATTAGGAAATATGGAAAATGTTTAAGAACTGTGAAGACTACTTTATCGACCTTCTCATCACTATACAATGGGGAGAGATGAAATGTGAGGTGGTTTGGCTATGGGGATGGCCAACTCTGACAAGGGAAGGAGGAACATTTATAACAAGAACAATCAGATGGCAAGATACTCCCAATAATTGGTTCCATTAAAGCCCTTTTAAAGTGCAACTCTCTCATATAAGGCCGGGCACTGTCCATTTGCTCATCTCCTTGTCATGGTAATTTAGTCCAGCTAAATGATGCTAGCAGAAGCCCTCAGACCTCTATTCTTGGAGCAGACAGAAAAAATATAATTTTACCCATAGGTTTTAAGTAATCTAGAGTTAGGCACCATTTAGAGTGGTTTGCAAGGAGTAGGTCCATTGGTGCTGTAAATGGTCACTGATACGGCTGAGATGGTGAACAGAGGGGAACTAAGATGGTAATATTTGATAAATGTTACATCAAAATGCATTTTTCATGCTATAATATTACCAATGATGTTTTAGAATTGAGAATATGCAACTTATTTTTAGAAGTTGGGGTAAGTAAATCCCAATCATGAGACCTATTAGAATAAACGAATCATAAATAAACAGAAAGCTTGCATATTACGTGATATTACATCATTTTTAAGTCATTATTTGGTACAGAATTGAATCTGTGCTTCTGCCTACATCAAACTGTTAATTTAATTTATGATGTTGTGTTGACATCATTATCACTGTCATTCTCAACAGAGCCATGATCATAATTGATTCAGCCAGATTTTATGCAATCACGTTTTAGCTGATTAACTCGCAAATTTACCCTGTAAACAAAATAAAAAAAATGAACAGAAATGTACAATTTGCAATATCAGTGAAGTCATCCTATGCACTGTCTTTGATTTGTCCTCTTTATTTTTGTACAACAGTTTTGGCTGGTTTATCATTTTAAGCATGCTGTAAAATAAGGGGAATAAGTCTTAAATTGAGTAGCATTTTCTTTTAAATCAGTGTTTCAACAAAACTCTGTACAGCAGTGCTCCAAAATCATGTGTGAAATTACCACAAATAACACAAAAGCTGCTGCTGCTGCTGCTGCTTTGATTACGTTGTTTTTGACACTCCAGCTGTTCATCCAGAAAGTAACTGCGTTGATTTGTAAATGTGTTTAACTACGAAGATGACATGAAAAGAAATATGCCAACGCATCAAAGCATTCCAAATACATCATGGTGTCCAAAACTAATTTCTAAACAACAAAAAAAAAAAGCAGCTGACATGTTTTTGAAGAGACATTTTTCCCTCATAGACAACTGAGAGCTGTTTTAGCAGACAAACACTGGCATATTTTCACTGTAACTTCATACCAAAGCAACAACTGATCACAACGACAACAAGAGAGTGGCCGTGTAAACATTTCAACACAAAAGGAAGAAGGCAAAATCACCATGGGTTTGTGATGACGGGTGATCGATGCTTTGAAACACAGCAGCGGGTATTGTCATATGCCAGGGAGCTCTGAGCTTTGCAAAACTAACTACTCACTGCTTCTCTGATATCTCTTTTGCTAACAGGCTCATTTTGGATAAATCAGTGTGAATAAATATTGGCCCCAATAATGCTTGTTGTGTTTTTTGTTTTGTTTTTTTCTTCCTCGGCTTACGTTGCCAGTAGCCATTATGAAAAATTTTGCTCTCTCTGCACTAAAAGCTAGGAAAATGAGGCTCTTTTAAATGTCGCACATTTAATATTTATCAGTTTTCTATTAGAATATATGCACACTCAAATCGTCGGCCTATGTGATCTATCACTCTGCTAAATTATGTTGCCACGTAGCGCGGAGGGGGGAAATTCATTACTGCTCAGGGCAATTTCCTCCCAAAACAAAAACATTTCATTCCTACGGAAAAGCCAAATTAATACTGGCTTTGCATGAACCCGATTTTATTTGCCAAAGAACTGCCACTTTCTCACTCACTTCATCCGCTGGATGAAGGATGTAAGTTGATAGCCGGGTAAAATGAGTTTCATGCGTGCACACACACATCTAATTTCACTCACTCACTCTCAGTCAAACAGAAACACAGATTTCCCACTTATTTTTCCCTTTGTCTTGTTGTCTTATACATATGCACACAAAGACAGTATATACCGCTGCACATGGTTTAAAGTGCATACACATGCAAGCATTTCATCCTACCTCACCAAAAGCCCTTTTGTTTTTCCACATTGGCATGCATTTCTGACATCAAAGGGGCATCTACTCTCACAGTTGACTCTGGATGAGCCTGTTTGAGGTCACCACATTGGAGTGTCAAGTTTTCACATCAGTGCTGGGTTTACCTTGTTTGACAAGCCGAACCGAGACGCTCTAACAGCTGTGAAAGGACAATAATAAATAACTAAAGAAAGCAATGAAAACAAGCGGCGTAGACACGGCGCATATGTAGATATTAGGGCATAAAGGGAAAAGCTGTCTTTTGGCTTTCATAGGTTTTTACAATTGTTCATTACATAAGGAAAGTTATACTTTTACATCATTTGACTCATAGCTCTTCTCGTAACTATTATTAGTGGCCTTTCATCCTCAAAGTGCATTTGTCTGTATGTGTTAGGACGAGCAATCTAAAATGACTGTTTCACTGGCTGGGTTGCCTTCTCATACAATGTCACTTGATTTATTACCTTTTCGCATCATCAAGTGTTTGTTTATGGTTTAAATATAAAAACAATCGGGGTTATAATGAGTCACATGCTGCTATTTATTTGACCATAAAGCCTTGGTGGAAAGTAAAGAGGCAGCATGCCCGGATGCCAGGAAGGTCAGGGACATGGGAGGCAAAAACATGCAAAGAGAGATGACAGCTGATTTGTTCAGTAGGTTTGAATAGCTGATAAAGCTGTGAAGCCTAGAGTCCTGTTAAAATTTTAATAAACACGGTGGAGGCCTATTGACTGGAAGTGAAATATGCACGTTCTTCCCAGTGCTGGCTGGTCCAGAATGAGGCAATCATGTTTGACAATGTGAAGTGCAAACCTTTCAATCAGAGTGAAGTCTTATTTTGCTGAATATTAAATACGGGCTGCATTCTGCGTGCGTCGAGTGAATTTATAAAGCTAAGGAATATTATTTCCACCATTTGACTTGCAACTCTGATCTCCATAAATATGATTCACTAATACCTCTTAATATAAGAAAATTATGGAAATGAAAAGTGATGCTTATGTATCCACGTGTGTGCACGTATTACATGTCAGAGTGTACTTAAACCCTTTTATGTCGACAAGTAACCTAAATAATACATTTTTTTCCTTTACAATATCGTTCAACACAAACTTAAGTTATAATTTGCTTCACAGGAAAATTTAATTGGACATGACTGTCAGAAAAATCAATTCAATTTAAAATTCAACTCAAAATTTGCACTTTTCCTCCCACAGTTGCTTTTTATGGACACTGCTGTTAAAAACTGAAAACTATCATTTCTTGGTTTTGTACCTTCTTCAAAAGCACATGTAAATGCATATAAAAGAAATCTATTTTTATTTACTGCTTTAAGGAACGTAAAAGCAGTGTAATGTATAGCTGCGAAGACAACTCCATCTGAGGGTGACTGGAAACTCGTGTGATTGATGAAAGCAATGGAAAAGGGTTTGTTGGGTGGTGTGATGATTTATTTGCTTAACTGCCACAGCAAATAAAGATGACATCAAATCCAATCAAACACTTGTAAATCATTGGCGTCTTTAAAAATATAATACATGTACAACCTGAAATTTCTTTAGTGTTGTTGTTGTTGTTGTTAGTAGTAGTAGGTTTCAAGTATCAAGCACATCATTCAGAATTCTGTGTGTTGTGCACTTTGATTACAGAGGCGTGTTAACATTAGCCACAGTCCTGTACAACAGTAAAAGGGGAAATGTTTTTAATTCATAATGCTCTTTTACTTCACCGTTTTGCAATATGAACCACGTTTTTAAAGATACTCTACCTCAAGATTCTTCATCACTGACATTTCCCCCGACGAGGCAATGAGGCAGGCACTATATGCATTTGCATATATTTAACCTCCCACCGATACCCAGACACATGTGTTAACATATACACGCATATGTATAGCACTAGACACACACAGTTACAGACTTTCATGTGCATGTATGAACACAAACAGTTTGAGACAGACCTAAACACAGTTACTGCCCCCCCACTCCATATGCGCCAGACATAATATTGCAAGTAGCCTTCAAAATGCAATGTTTGGGTCAAGCCGACTTGCACTTCTAAGTAATTTATAATATGCTTTACTCCAAGGTATTGCACAATCTCATTATCATTAGATTTTTGCATATTTAACAACAGTTTTTAATTAGAAGGTATTTTATTATTCATGCACATAATTTGAGGCGAGCTCAGGCTGCCTGCTTTTCACGATAAAGATGGAAAGAGATGAGGTGGGGAAGAAACAAACATGCAGACTTTTTTCTAAAATGGAAAATCTGGGTTTGTAGTCCTTAACTGGCAAGTGATTCCGCACACTACTCTGGTAATGGCTCTTTTAATTTAGCTAATAGCTATCATGTTGTGTACCTTTATGCATTTGCTAAATTCTTAGCTGTGGGAGTTGTCTCCTGATGCTTTAGCTGTAAGTAGTTTGGTATGCTTTGGCTCTCAACGTAGTAGCATTTGCTGCGGCTAGGCTCCTTGATGTATTATTAAAATTGGAAATGGACTCCAGGGACGGCATCTAGTTATGTGCTTTCATTTGCCGAATAAACCAAGCGTTGTTTTCATCTTTGCTCATGATTGTTAATGGCGCAGCTGATGAGAGGGGTGTGCGTGTTTTCTCCCACTCCCTTTATCAGCACAGGACTGTTATTATGCAGGCCAAATAGCCAAGCTGCTGATTTTGTTTTAGGTTTTCAATTAGTCATTTGACTAAGCACATCTGTTACTGGCAGAGGCCCAGAGCATAGACGAGTCGCTGTCACCTGCTTGGGGGCCGATGGAGCACAGAAGCAGCAGGGCTATCAGGGCCCCTTGGTGGCTACAACTACTTCAGAGCTCCTCAGGGGTGTGTCCTTGGTCCCTTCACATTTTACAGCCAAGTCTTTAGAGGAAAGGTGCTTCCAGAAACACCCAGGGCCTGTCTCTCCACTTGTTTATCTGCTCTGTTAAAGCCGCAGCCTGTGGAGAATTTTGTGTTTAAAGACCTCTTTTCCAACTATAACTTATAACCACTATTGCAGCTTTGGTTTGAGGTTTTCGAGACCACATTCACAACTCAGCACACAGCTGATGACTGTCTCTGTCTCCGTCAAGTTTGCACACATTGTGTCTTCTCTTTATTGCGTATTTTTATTTACATTCTTTTAATCATTTATGTAGTGCAGTCTGCTTGTTTTTTCACTCCCTATGACTAAAACCAATGAATATACTCTGTGCCATTCTCTGAAGGGCTGTGGGTGCATTTGTTTAAATGTGGACCAGTGCAAATAAACAGCCTACTTCCTGCACTGTCTCCTCCGTAAATGAAAGAGATGTGCTATTTAACCCTGGGCACACTGGGATGTGCACACAAATCTCTATGGCATATTACATTATATGCAGTGTACATGCAAGTCCTTTCCTCTGGTACATATTATTAACAACACCAACCACTTCTTAATATGGCTCAGGGTGTGGAAAATGTCATTAAAAAGCAATATAATGTTGCATATCGTACTCTGACAGTAGATAAAATGGTTAATGATTTAGCGTATTATCATTTCATATTGTGCTATTAGTATTTGCTCTATGGTAATTAGAAGTAACGGCATAAAAGGCCTGCGTATATAGCCACTATGTAATAAGCCTTTGTGAAACAACAGCAGGGTGAGATTTACTCTGTTGTACAGAACAAAAGCACTGCGTCACTTCAAAAGTCAGCAAAGCTCTGTTTCATTATGGTCAGCAATTTCCTGAAGGACTGAGGCGTCCAATACCTCAATCACATTAAGTCCCTGCCCATTTTGGAAAGCGAGACAGTAGTCAGGCCCCAAAAGAGCTGCAACCAATCTTTGATTGTCAGAGTTCAGGGAGGGTTCAGTCAGTAGCACCGTCGTCTCTGCCTGATCCAAGAGGGACTCCCATGGGGCTTTAATAAAACATTTTGCTCAGTGTGGAAAGTAATGACCAACAATGTAAACTTGTGACTCGACAACAGATGTTGGCATGCTTAGTGGAAACAAGGTGCTGTAAAATTAATTTCATTTGAATTATTTACTGCATGTATTACGTGCTTGAGGAAGTAGGTGGGGGTGGATGTGGGGTGGAGGTGGCGGTTGGCAACAACAACAGAAACGTATTCAATTAAAGGTGAAATAGTGGGATAGAGGGTGGGGGAAAAATGGAAAAGAGAGTGATCACATGTGTTCTCTCTCGAAAATCAAATCGGAATCATAGCAACATGGCATCGCCCCTGTGATTTATATTTAATAGGGTTTATTATTTCATATTGTCACTTCAAAGGTTGTGCCAGGAAAACTTGCTGGAGATGTTTTCCAAATTAAATTATGCCAAATTAATAGCTAGAGAACAAGTAAGAGGGCACTGTTGTTTTCTTTTAAGTGAGGGGAGAGAGAGAGAAGAGAAAAAAGTCAAATCAAATCATAATGAGTCAGAATAGAAATATGTCATAGGAGCACGAACCTCATTTAAAGATATCACCATGCATGGATAGACAAACAGAAAGAGATAAAGAGTAAAACATTGTTTAGGGTGATCCAAGCTCAGCAGAGCTTGCAGAGGGTTAAAGACAAGATCACAAACGAGAAGTAGAGTGGAACAAAACTTTCAGAGAATCTGAAAACAGATGCATTATCACTGGAAGACAACTAACTTTATTCAGCAGTGTGCATAACCCCAATCAGCTGTACAGATGGGTATAGGCCTTAAGAAGATCTGTTTTTTACTGACCAAATTGCACAAGTTAAGAGGCCACTTATCAGGAATTATATTTTTATTTTCAGTTTGTAAATTAACGTATCCTGCAGTGTTCATCATACATTTTGAGAAGTTTCACCTTATGACCTGCATAAGGGGCTGTTTTGACACACATTGGAGCCTATGTAGTGCAATCTGGACCTCCTGCATCACAGGAGGGTGGTGTGGTGGAAGGCCAAAGGAGAGAAAAAGTCACAGATTGCATCAAAGAAAACATAGACTTTAGGTACAACACTCTGTTTGTTTACTTGTACTTTTGTTCTTCACTCTAATCCATTTTCTTTAGTTTGAAGAGCACTTATTTTCTCATAAGTCAGAGTTTCCATTTATCCATTTATATGAGTTTCCATTTATTACACATGTATTTTTTTCATATCTGTGTTGCATCCATGTAGAGCTATATGAAGTAAATAACAGAATAAATGAGATTTGACCACAGATTAGTTATCCTGTTTGCATGCCTTATTAGGTTGTGGCCATAACTTTTTTTTAATCTTATTTTTATGCATTAATAACGACTGGTCTGTTAGTGCTTGGCAATTTTACCAACTATGTTATTTGAGGCGCTCTATAACCAGTAGACTTGTAAAATAAAGAATTTTGGAGTGAAACACAATAATAATAATTTTTAAATGAGTTTGTAGCACTTAAATCTTATACATTATATGTAATAAGAGCTAGACTTTTAAAGACTATCTTAATTTGGTGTATATTTTGGCAAAACAGGCGTTGTTTCGTGAAAGTGAGTCTGCGAAGATCAGCAACTCTTTTAGAGAGAGGTAAAATTAACCTGTGCAGTGACATTAGTTAACCAGGACTATAGTGCACACAAACACTTTCTGTTCCTTCAGCAATTCTGTATTAAGCACTTTTTTAATGAACAAAAATGTTGAAGAACCTATATAATGTTGCTTTTCATGTATGACCTAATAACTTGTCACCAGCCCGTCTGGCCACAGCACAGTGCCAAGTAGAGAGTACTTCATAACATTATCAGCAGGCAGCCAGTGGTGTGACGCCATCAGCGCAGGAGAGATGCTTCACCTGGATTTCCTTCATCACCCTAACCCCTCAGGCAGCAGCTACAACAGCACGTAGCTACTGTTAGCGCGCTGCAGTGTGGAAAAATAACAGCAGGCACTATTGATATAAATATATTTCCTCTTGTAGTTGCTCCCCCCAAGTTATTCATCTGTGTGTTTATTTTCTCTTTGGAGCCCCAGTCTTTGCTGTGCAAAGGTTGCCTTTGTTTGTGATAGTCCTGCAGAACAGCTCAGCTGAGTGTGAAGTGCTGGGATACGGGAAGTAGGTTTGCTCTTTAACCTAAGTCTTGTGATAAATGGAGATACTTAACAATAGTGTATCCTGCAACCTGGACCTGGCTCTGCTGACTGCTGACACTGTGCATGTTCTTTTCTTGTCTTGTTATAAAGACGACCCCAACCCTCTCAGCTCTATTAATAGCATGGTGATTAATTGTCTGAAGGTTAGTTTTTGCCATATGATTTAGGTTTAAAAAATTGTGGCACTTGATTGTGGTTACAGTCAGTGTTGATCAAGTTACTTGAAAAAAGTAATCAGTAACTAATTACTGATTACTTCCCCCAAAAAGTAATCCCGTTACTTTACTGATGACTTATTTTCAAAAGTAATTAATTACTTAGTTACTTAGTTACTTTTTAAAAACACGATTTACAACCTGAATAGGTAGTAAAGCGATAGATCTTTTAGCCCAATTCTACTTTTTCTACATAATCCATCATACAAAATGTAATCAAATGAAAAAGTCTCTTTTTAAAACTTGTTTTATCAGTTTTAATCTTTTAACTTTATGCATCAAGCAAAAATTTAATTATATGCAACATTCTCTGACTGGAAGAAATTTGTTTAACATTTAAACTTATTTTCTGCACATTCCAGCACATAATTTATTTTTTTTTTGTGTTAACACTCACTCTTTCAAATAGATGCAAGTAAAACACAGCAGAAAATAAATAAAGTCAAAGACTAGCGGTCCTTTTGCTCTATTTTCACCTGTAAAGCAGGAGTGGGGTAGGCGGAGGTTTACCCTGGTGCATGTGTGCCGCAGCGGTCAGTGGAAGATTCCGCGAGTTTCTCTGTGAGTTTCCCATTACGTCGTAGCGCACTCGGTGCTTGCTTGGAAGTTTAGAGGTTTTTTCGCTGTAAAAAGAAGTTTTCTTCCCACGCACAACGAACGCTAATGTTGTTGTCACTTTTTATGGAATCAAACTTAAAGTAAGGTCAGTACTTTCACGCTTTAAACGCTGCATGCTCTCTCCCGCACTCAATATGTTATCCATTGTTGATCTGCGCACAGCTGTTGTCACGAACGTGGCACTCGCTTACGTCACTGTCATGAGACATTCTCGCAAAAAATCACGGTTCTAGTAACGCACTTTCCTACGGGAAAGTAACGGTAATCTAATTACCGTTTTTGCAATAGTAATCCCTTACTTTACTCGTTACTTGAAAAAGTAATCGGATTACAGTAACGCATTACAAGTAACGCGTTACTGCCCATCTCTGGTTACAGTGGACACTTAGCTGGGCCTTTAGCATGGGCTCACAGTGTCTTTTGATGCTTTAAAAACATCCTTCTTTGTACCTTAAAACCAGATAACATCTCTTATTCAGAATCAAGGTCATGTATCAATAATGTCCATTTCACCTCTTTTTTCCCTGCTTGCCCCAGAGAGACTGGCTTTTTATACATACACATGTCCAGGAATGTGCTTATTGTGCTCTTTATATGCAATTAGCACTACATGTCAAGTACAAGTGCACTTTACACAGTAGAATTCTTCTGAAGTTCACAGTTCATATTTAGCAAGAGAAAAAGCTACACGTGCCCCCCAAAATAACCAACTGTAGCACTGCAGTGTTGAATGCTGAATCAGCACTCTTAATAACACACACACACACACAGAAAGAACTGATTACCCAATTACCGAAACCCAAACCGTTTTAAGTTTCACTCACAAACACTTACGGGATTATTACTAAAAATATGACAAGACACAGTTTGTTTTAGGGATCCAGATTTCACCACAACATACATCTGTCGGCAAACCATCTCCATCACCCTTTGATTCACAGATATGACTCAGACTAGCACAATGCCAGATGTTCTTAACACTACAAAAGGCTACTGCCCAAACCACTTTACACTCTTTGTAGATTGGAAGTGTTCAAAAGTTTGAAAACTTTGTCAGCTTATTTGTGGTTTGCCACAAGCGTCACATCAATTCCAGTTCCTCATAGGGGAACATAATGACTAATGTCGCCCCCTCTGCAGTCACTGTTGAGATGACACATGTGTCGAATAGAAAGACTGCTTTTTGGACCCATAATGTGGGGTAATATCCTTTCCAAAAGCTCATCTGGGGAACATATGACAAAAGAATGATTAAAATTAAACCATTCGCGAAAGTGTTTTTCCCTTTTTCTAATAGGATTATCTTTTTTATAAAACGTTATCACGATCAAGATTAACTAACATAAAACCTGCATTGTGGAGACTCCATTTGTTTCAAAGAAAATTTTCAAGAAATACTTTGACACATGATACTATTTTATCACTAGTATAGCCTAAAAAATAATAATAATAAAATAAACAGAGTAATGGTGCGCATCACTTAAAAAAAAATCCCACATTAATTCCCCTAATCACCATATGGATCAGAGAGATTTCCCCTCACACAAGTTGGGACAGCCGTGCCTATTCAGAACACATTAGACAGAGTGTGACATCGTCACGGTAGCAGATGTTCTTTACATTTCTCCCCATTCCTAACCTATTTCCTAGTCACTAAACCACCAAACCTCGCTCTCTCCTTTCACTCTTCCTTCTCCCCAGCAGCACACAAACCAGCACAAAACAAAGAGAAACAAGATGAATTAATACCAAGAGGGGTCCCAGTGGTATTGAAAGGGGATTGTTTTTTTGTTCTAGTTGAAAATATTTCTCACTTTTTAGTGGAGCATGCTCAGCTCCCACATGTATTGTCTGGCTGTGATCATGTGTCAGAGCTGTACAAGTGGGATGTGGGGCCGGGTGCCCGGCAGGCTTGTCTGAAGCAGACGGCTTGTTTGCGTGTACTTAACAGCTCCTCACAGCTGTGTTCTCTCCAAATGTAACAGGAGAAGACCTCATCCATCAGAAAAAGGCATTCTCCCGTTTCCCCCTCCTCTTTTCATACTCCTCTCTTCTTCGTTCTCCTCCCCCAATTTTTTGTTCAAGTGCCTCAATTGCAAAAATGTCAGCAAACAGGCAAGAGGTCACGTCAGAGGTCAGTCAGTGATTCGCCGTGTTAGCCCAGCTTTTCTCTCTTTTCAAGAGGGTGTGCATTTCTCAAGAAGTTGCTTATGAGCAAGTCATCCTGGTTCAACACATGTTGGGGGGAGTCAAATCGGATTGTGCCTGTGATAACACAGATGCAACCTGTCTAAAACTAAATTGTCTAACAACCTTTCTAAAGTAAACTTTTCCATTAAATGGTTTGGATTTTAAATGTGCTTCACAGCTCATTCGATTTCCTTTTGATCTAACATTCCTGTCTGACTCGGGGAATGTAAAATAAAATTAGCATTTTTCAAGGGACAGCTTGTCAGAATTCAAAACAGTGTGGATGTAGGCAAAAATAAGTCTCATCCTGTGCTGTATTAAACCTGACCTGTCTTCCTTTTAAAAAATGAGCTATGTCTTGCTCTCAGGTTAATGGCTGCAAACTGCCATGTTGTTTCCGTGCACATCATATTGTCGTTAGTCACTAGCCTTACATCGTAACCTTTATGCCTCTGATTAACCCTGAGGGCTTGAGAGGAGGTGGGAGCTAAACTTTCCAAAGACAAGAAGTTTAACTTGGGGCTATGCTCACTTTTTCCAAAGAAGTCCCTTATGTGGTCTGAGTTGGTGCGCAGCCTGTAAATGTTTTGCTTTGAATCTTCATACCTTACAATAAATTAAGGCGCATTTAACAAGCCACATTATGCATAAATTACTGCAAAGAACAATTGCTTTTAACTAATGTCCATAACATTTGAAGTTGGCAACAAGGATTTATTGAGTGTAAAAAAGTTTGGGGGGGTGATTAGGTGCTGCCTTTTTACAATTTAAGCATTAGGTTGATGCTGTTGTACAACATCAGTCTAAAAGCACTAGAAAATATGCTTTTTTCTACATCTCCATCATCAATCCTAAGGACAGGATGATTTTATAGTAAAGTTGCTATGTAAGATTAGCAAAATGTAAACATTTCTTTGTGTTTATTATGATGTGACATCTGCAAAAACACAATAGAGGCAATAGAAGTTACAAAGATGTGCAATGCAAAAAAATATGGTTTGCTGTGATGTATATATTATCATGCAGAATTAAAGAAAACTCCTTTTGTTAAAGAGTAGTAGTGGAATTATGGTGAACTGTATCTAATGTTAAAGCAAAGTTATTATTTTTTTTGCTATATCCGCAAACACAAAGATCATGGAAATATGTTGATATATAGTTGAAGAAGAATGATTTAATTCAATTCATAAAGCAAGTTTGAAGAAAAAAACATACATATTTGAAACTCATACTAGAGAACTCATGGGGTGACATGCCAACAAGCGTATAATCATGTATTGCCTCTCCTTAGTCTTGTCTTCTGGGAACAGACTAATTGCACTAGAACAGAAATAGAGCTGAGAAGTGTGAATGTGCTCCTGGAGAGACGCCCCCAACCCACAACCCACCTACCAACCTCCCGCTGGTTCTACTTTTCTGATTTTCTTTATGCCTGTTGTAACAAAAGTGCAGATGCAGAGTGAAAATGTCACATTTTGAACTCTCCAGAGAGTCCTAAGTCAATTCAGCTGTGAAATCTGAAATGTCTGTGACTGCAAGCGCACGCGAGTGTGCATGTGTGTGTGCGCGTGTGTGTGTGAGAGAGAGAGAGAGCGAGAGAGAAAGTGATATTCCATTTATTTATATAATGCCTGTGACATTCGCTCTTCCAAACAAGTCACAATCATGTGTAGGGAGTGATATCACCAACTTTGGAAAACAGAAACTGCATCCGGCTATGCACAATCTTTTTGGTTATAACACTGATATTAGAGAAGCTTTTACAGCATGCCGGGGGAGTGCTCGATTTCCAGCAGCCACGCGAGAACCACACCCCTGTTTTCTCTTCCTGGTGTGGTTGTGTGTTTTGTGTGCTCCACATGCCTCGCAGATCTAGACAAGGGAAAGTAAGAAGAAAGACCCTCCATCCACTCGGCCTAACATGCGCGGTCATTGCCTGCAAACAGGGAACTATGAGACAAACCAAAGTTATCTGTCTGTCTGTTTGTCCCAGTACAAAGCTGAGTTCTGCTATTTTGGCTGTATGTACCAAAAAAAGTGGACGGGAAGGAGAGGGAGGGGGATGATGAGAAGGACATCGTCTGGTTAGGGTAGCTCTGTAACTTTGGTTTGTTATTTCAAGGAGGCTGCAGAGGTGGCCGACTCACTGTGGTCGACACACACTCCGAGAAGTGACACCCTTGCAGCAAGGACGGCATTTGCATCAGGGAAAGGGAGAGAGAAACTCACACAGATGCACAATTACCCCTCTTCAGCAATCGGTAATGGGAGGGAAAGAAAAAGTAAAGAAGAAAAAAAAAGAGCACTGCTTTGTGGGTGACAGGCCAAAAACTTTTGGGAGTCAGAGAGTTAGCACCAAAGTTCCTTGTCAGCCCATTAAAGATGTGAAACTGGCATCTTGGGCCTATTGAAACCATATGTGCAAAGGAATTTCTCTGCTGGTAAGACATTCCAAATACTGTCCCAGAGCCAAAGACTTTGGTGTTAGTCTAATTTAAGCAGTATGTTGGGGAGAGCTTGCCGTGCTTTGATCATGTGGAGATCGTTTGGTACAAATTGAACTAACCCTAGCTCTGTTTCTGGTGGATCACAACCATGGATTTGTTGAATTAAACGCTTCGTTGAATGCAGTCTGCACATGAAAAGAAAGTTGCTCTTAGGAATCCGATAGTGGTTTTTTCACCTAGCCAGCAGGTCCGCTTCTTTTATTACTTTTAAACTCAATCCACGCCGGGTCCACGCCGCTTTAACGAGACACGGGCCCTGGCCTGGAGGAGATCATGTTCTGAGAAGAGACAGCCAGAAATCACCTGGACTATGTAATAGAGAACATATTGCACACAACCCCCTAAGCATGGGCTATCATGGATAAGACTGTACATGTATATATCGGTTTCTTTGATACACATTTTTTTTCAGCGTTTTCATGGAACCTTTGACCTTAAGCTACAAACCTGTACGCATACTCACTTACTCACAGCTGCAATCAAACATACACTAGTCCTCTCGCACATTATTTTTTCTTGAAAGCAGTCAATTCTCCATCCGCAGTTGTAGCAATCTTGAGGTATGAAGCTTACTAATAATCGCACAATAGCCTTTTGTTTGTGGAGCAGAGCAGAAACATTTGGTTGAGGCTGGAACCTTTCCTCCTAGCGACATGTTTCGCCACAGCACCCTGCTGTGTCCATATGGGTTCACCGTCACACATTGAGGGCAGAGGGGCTTCTTATCTGTGCTATTGATTTTCTCATTGGCTCTGCTCCTTGTTTGGTAAATGAAAACATGCTGTGTGCAGGAAACAGGACTTGCAGCATTCTCTCCGAGATGTCTACATATCCCAAAATGTGCTAGTACATACAAAAGAACTCATTTACTCAGTTGCATAATGTGTTTAAGTGATGTAAAAGCTGGCCTGTTATTTTGCAATCATTAAAAAAGTTGTTGTTTTTTATTATTGACATGGACAATGAGACATTTTTATGAAAAGACCAGTGAAATTATGTATAGATAATAATACTTAACAAATCACAAAGCCATCAAGCAGTTTGGTATTTTAGCAGTGCTGTCAGAAGCCTGTCTTATTCTTTTACAAAGCTAAAACGATAAAAAGAACAACAAGGCTGAGAGTTGGAGGTAGTGTTGGTGCTTAGAATGGGGGGTGGGGGCCATGTGCAGCCCTCTGGTGCACATTTGCAGCCCTCTCATGGCATCAAGTCAAAGCTGACTGATTACACTTTAGAGGCAGGAAGTATTTGATAATTAAAACTACAGTTTAAATAGATAGCATTGACTATACACTTGCTTGGCTTACATGTTTATTAGAAAAAAAAGAGTTATCCTTGTGTTGATGCTGGACTTTGCTCTGTCCTTAGAATCATACATTGACATGCCCTCTGAGAGAAGAATCAAAGAACAAAGAACACCAAACTACAAATAATTAAACAAATGCTTGGTGTACAAACAAGCTTATTGTAAATTAATAATTTACAACAGAAGTTCTGTAAATTATAAAGAAGCTGTATCTGGGAAATTTGAGTCTGCAACCCATAGCTTAGAGAGCCACAAAATTGTTTGCTATCAATAACAAAACTGTGCTTTAAAATTTAAAAGGGGGATAGTACCATTTATGGTAACAATTTGTGTGCCAAAAAAGGACATTGAGACTAATAGTATAGTATTTTTTCAGGCAATAAAATACATGCCCAATTTGTACTAAAATAAAAATAACATACAAAGAGCATACAAAGAATGACAAAGAAGGGTGAACAAAAGAAATAGATACCCTTGGCTGCAGAACCCTCACACGCACCCAGTACACAAATGGTGACATCAATTTTTTATGCAACTCACAAACAAACATGCCTCTGCACCTATTATATATGAAACAATTTTACGCAACTGAGCAATACTGCTTATTAGACAAAAAGTTTAAAATATTACAAGGAATCCTTTTATACAAGTAAACTGGCATGAAACATGAAAGGCATATAAAAACTGGCTCTTTATTAAACTCTAACTAAACACAATTTGAAGAAAACAAAGGAATGTTTTCTTAAAAGTCATCATAAAACCCAAATGTGATCTACTTGAAAATGTTTGGTTTTGTTGTATTTGTTCCACAACCTTGGTTTTAAAGATTCCCACTAAAAGCTGTGCTAATTGAAGGGTACAGTAGCCTTGACGCTAAGTAGACATAAAACCTAGCCAAATACATGCAGAGTGACTGTCACAGTTAAAAACACAATACTGTTGGTGCAAGACAGGCACTACAGTGGCTTCATGCGGGATAGATGTGGAAAGACGAAGAGACAAATCTCCCACTTGTGGTTGGTATACACAAGCGCTGTCTTTTAGAGCTGCACAAACAACGCTGTACCACAGACAATAGAGTAGTCTGCCACCATTCACTATAGGTTGTTAATCCACCCTCTCTGTGGCTGACGGCCACCGCCTACCTCCCATACAGGCGTCATCCATTTGACTCAGCTGAAGGCAGCACTCAAGAGCAAGACAAGAGCTGTAAGGTCATGCAGAATAGTTAGTCAAATGCCTGGTGGTGAGGCGATAGCTCTTTTAGTGCTAATGACCATGGGTTCCAAGCCACTTGAAACATTGATATATTATCTAGAAATAATGTGATGCAAAGCAGCATGTAGTAATTTTTCACTGTGTCCCTATTCTTATGATTGTTGTATGCATTTCATTTCTTGTTGGGACCTGTTGAGGCATGGGTGACAATCAGATTGAAACTGCAACTGATGTGAGAATAGGCAGCAACGCCGTGGTTTAGGGTTGTGGCTCTAACCAAGGTACTGGGACTCCAGGCTGGGGCTATAAGGTCTTGTGGCTGAATCTGGATTGTGTGGTTAAAGTAGTAGGCTGGCTTTAATGGATTTGTGATGATGTATTTCTGAATTCTTGCCTAAGACCTCTGACTGGGAGTGGGCTCAGGATGCTTATCTCTGGCCCAGCTTCGGGGTTTGGGATCTGGTTTCACCTGCCCATGGGAGAAATCCAACAGGCTTGTAGTAACTAGGGATTACTTGTGATGACCCTGGGAGCAGCATAGCAACATTTGAGAACACTAAAGAGAGAAAAGTTGTTTGACCTTGAGGCATGGACAAGGTGAAAATTAAGAGAGATTATTAGGTTAGTTGAGTGCAACTTAACACCTGGATGTATCCATGCTTATAAGGATTTGGTTGTAAATAGCCCTGCAAAAAGAATCTACGGAAACACTTTACTTTAGAAAGCAAACATTTTTTGGCTCTTTATATATAAAACTCACACAAGTTACTCACAATAATACCATGCTTCTACGCACATCATAATATGTGGCTAACACAAGTAACCAACTACATCGCGTGTTACCCAAACCCAAACTAAGTGACTCATCTAGGTTACATGAGTAAGCGGCTGCCCTGGAGCAAACCAGCTACAGTGATACTACTTGAGACAACTCAAGGTCACAGCCCAGCTTCTCTCATGACTGGCCAACGTGTCTTTAGGCCTAAGCCTAACAGACAGATTACAACAACGTTCCCAACAAAGACTGGCGCCTGTGCTCCCCGTGCTTCTACCCTCTTCAAAATCCTGCAACCAGAGAGCTCCTAAAGGAATCATCACCTTGTCTTTAGACTGGAGCACCAGAGCAGGGAAGGCCGCCACTTCAATCATCTAAGGGTCAAAGGTCATATAGGTCAAATACCTTGCCTGAGATCCCCAACCCCCATGTCACAGTGACAGGCAGTGGTCAGTGTCATGGGCTGGTTCCTGAGTACACCCAACTGGGTTTTTGTTGAGACCACAGGAAGTGGGTCTACATTGTGATAATAAT
The DNA here is from genome assembly GCF_056152115.1 of Neolamprologus brichardi. Lineage (NCBI taxonomy): Eukaryota > Metazoa > Chordata > Actinopteri > Cichliformes > Cichlidae > Neolamprologus > Neolamprologus brichardi. The sequence continues at coordinate 9,924,945 of NC_142104.1, read as the reverse complement.
ACCATGGTTCAGTGGTGAGGCTATTGAAAAACTCTTATAAAGGAACTCTGAGTGATATGTCAATTACTGTGCAGTGTTAAAAAGTTATACTTCTCTTATCATTCTCTTATGCTCTCTCCATTAAGGTGCCAAGGTTGCAGTTTTACTGTTGTATGAACCTATTTTATTACTTTATATAAATTCACATTCATGCAGGTTGGAGAAGGATGAGCGATAGCAAAATTTAGCAAAAAAAAATTAGAAAAATCTGTCTCACAAAAGTGATTTGCCCTTTTGTGCACACTCCAAAAAAAACAGTTAAATTGGCCCAGTTTGTATGACTGTGTTAACAAGACATTCTTGAAGTCAGGAGGGTGTTTTCTTTAACAAGGGTGTTTTTATGATCTCCGTTACAATAAAATGAACAGGTAAAACACCGAGTGATTAAAGATAATGAAGAACAGATATGGCTGACATCGTCTTCGGGATCCCTAATGAAAGATTACACTGCACTTTGAAGAGTTTTACTGCCTCTGTAAATCAAGACTAAATACTTATTATTTGAAGAGGTATTAAGGGTGCAGTGGCCATACTGTGTGCTAGCCTGTTTACGATTAAGAAGGGGGCGAGAAGGAGCATTGGGGATTTCGTTGGGGATTTTATAAGGGAGCCCCTGTATGCCCTGGAATTCCAACACTTAAGGAGTAGCCCCTGCAAGCATGTTGTGTGAACATGTGCGTCTTGTGCAACAACTGTGTGACATGACATAGTCTGAGTGAAAGCAGATTATGTTGAACTGGTGTATAAGTCATTCAGTTCCACTGACATCCCAGTACTGAGCTTTGGGCAAGAGAACAAAAGAGCAGAATAAGGTAAGCATGTGCTAACAGCTAGCCTGTTATTTGTCTGCCTTGCTTAGTTTTTACTTTTGACAGCCATATGTCTTTCACTGCTTGTCTACGTGCATATGACTCATGTACAAAATTAGCAAAAATCTTGCTCTGAACTACATTTTTCTCACGGACACCAAGAATCAATCACTTAGTATCAGAGTGCTGCATCAGATCAGTGGTGATCATGACTATATGGTTCCTTTTTGCTGATGGCTGTTGACCCTACTTCCATGGCTGACAGGAACCAGACCTGAGAACCAGTAATCAGGGTCAGAAGCTTTACTACAGGCTCAGGAAGGCCTTCAGAAAAGGTGGTGGATCTCCCCAGTGATTAAAACGCATTCACACTGAGGACATCTCTTTTACAACATCCTCTAAATGTCAACTCTGAGAGGATTACAACAGTGTTATAAATCACACACAAGTTGGGTAAGCTGGGAACCCTGGCCCAATATGGAACAAGCTAAAAGACATTACTGTGTTTTTTTAGGTCTTGAGTCCTTTCAAAAGCAGAGGTCAGTCAATATAGGCTGAGGTCATATGCTATACCCCTGTAAAAATACTGCAGAGCGAGTGGTTTCAATTTGCTCAAGTGATTAAGTTCACGCCAGCCCTCAGTGCACTGGCAAGGGTCATTTGTGCTTGGCCGAGTCACTGATGATGGTAGGGAGGAGTGATGCTAACCGTGAGCATTGGTACTGACATGGCATTAGGGAGGCATAACAAGATTCTGAATCATGGGGTGCGCTACAAGGTCTAGTTGAGGTTACAAGAAAGCTATAAGTGTTTTATGTCTCCACCTACGCAGACATGCCTTTGCTCAAAATGTGCCAAAAGCTCAAAGTCACACACATTAAATCCAGACTTTCATCTTTGTCTTAGAATTGATTTACACTGTGCAATAGGACTTTCATATTAGCTGACTAAAAAACGAATAGAAACTCACAATAGTATTTCAATTACCAGTTCAGACACATTTTCCTTTAATAGGTGCAGCAGATACGTTGGAACTACATATACCTTCTATGAGAAAAACCCAATTTCACAAGGCACTGTAACCTGGACCTGACACAGTCTGTGATAACTATTCATCTTTACAGATGACTGACAGTGTTGCAGTCGTTTTGCAAAGGGCATTGCTGCGCACTGTTGTCGTGGTGTAACGCCATATGTGAGCTGCGCACTGTGGCATCAATAATAAAAAAGTCTTCCTAATCTTAACTCTTTTCTCAGACGCATCAAACCTTATGGTGAACAAAAACACTGTGTCTCTGGGAGTTAAATTATTGATAAAACCACCATTTAAAATCTTCCCACTGCAATTTTTTTCGCAATGTTTCCCTTCTAAACTGCAGCTTCTATTGTTGATTTATTTATTTATGTATTTGTTTTCACTCTGTTTTAGGGGTTTTTTTTCCACTCCTGAAGGGGGAGGGTGTTTTTCTCCATTTTTCACCTTTCACATCTTGTGGAATTCAACGCTCTCATTTCCTCTCTGTGATATGGAGTACAGCGTTTCAGAAACAACTGTCAGGTTCAAATCAAAAAATGGGTGGAGTGGGTGTTATATTGAACTACTGAACACAAGCCGAGACTTGAGCGATGGATATGGCACCCGATTTTCCTCCCCTCCACTTCTTCCTTTGCCTTTGTCAGCTCCAGGGGTTTCTCTCTGTAGTCAGAACAATGCGTGGGTGATGCTGGTACTTGGAAGGAGATGTTCTGTACAGCGATTTAGTACAAATGCATCCCATAATGATCATGTTTTGTTACCTTTATGTACCTTCAGCACCATTTCCACTCCTTTGGAAATCTGAGCGCCATAAACAGCTACAGAGGTTGCTCCCTTTTAACCAGGTATTTACTACTGCTACTTTGCTGTCCTATCATACTGCTGGAAGATCTTCTTTATCTCTCTGCAGTACCTTACAGCCAGCATATGTGGAGAAGAAGAACTGCACATACAAACTCCCTACACATAAATGTTAACACTGACTTTTTTTGTATCATCTATGTAGAATTCCATAGCAGTGAGAATATATTTATGCAGTGGAGGTGAAAAGTGTTATGGCTGTGACTCGCAAACATGTTCAGTCGTTCCACTGTTGTGGGCAATTAAAACAAGCTCATGTCATGTCACACCAAAGGCTCCTTAGCTTTACAATAACAGAACAGGTTGACAAAATGAAAACTCATTCCTCCCCCATTTACGCGTCATTTCAACCCTGACCCTGGCAGTAAAAGATCAAAGAGCTTCTGAGGCCTGCTCTAATTTCAGTCTGCTTTAGAAGGACAGCTACGGAGTTTGACAGTCCAACATGAGCAGCCGTGAGATTTTTTTTCAAGCCCATATCTGTTGACAATGAAAATCTTGGCTAATGCAACCAAACTGCATATTTGTTATGGGTTAAAGTAACAGTTTTAGGATCACAGATGGTTATCTGCAGTGAAATACACATATCGGAAATGCGGCAGCTGTTAGTCCCTGTATTCAGTCCCATAAATTAGAGGTAAATGATGAGCTGTCAGGCTTAGAGCAAGCAAAAGTGAAAAGAGGAGTATTTAAATGTGGTCATAAAAATTTCATTTTAATTCCAAATGATAATGGTTACATCATTCTCACTGTGTCAGATTCATGCTCCTACCCCGCTCCCCTGGCTATAGCCACGGTAACAGAAGAAGCACCAGGGGTGGTGAATCAATAGCAATATGCCAATCTTTATCTAAGCAACCCCCACTCCCCATCCTTGTGTAGCGCTGTCACTTTAGATCTAATGATCTAACCTATGAAGCATTGATGAGCAGTTGGCTAGTGCGTCACTCTTCATTCCCTGGTTTTTTGAAACAGTAACAATTGAATTCCCTCCGTCGTGTCACTGATATTAGTTTGTGTTACATCGTCTCAGAATCCACTGTAATTATGAAAAAAATTACTGGACCCACGAAGGATAAAATAAAGAGTAGGCAGAACTGAGGTCAGCCATTTTGGTTGAAGTGACCACAGCACTGGCTATAACACAAATGGATCAGTATCGATTGGTGTCATTGACCTCAGAGTCCTCTGCTCTCCAGCCAATCTGCATCAGACCTTAGGGGCGATTATGACATTTACACACACAGATTATAATTTCAAATGACTGTTTAAAAAAATTCCCCAGTGGAGCAGATAGAGGAGAGCAATGGTTAGAAGGAAGAGAAAGCAGTCGATAAGAATAGACTTGAAATAATCAATAGGAAATGGACACACAACAGAGGCCCTGTAGGCTGTGCAGATCAATAAGCTGTGTTAAGTGGCGGTGATGCCCTCCATTGATGAGCAAATGGTTGTACAGCCTGTCCTTGCTCTCTCACTCTCTTTTCCTCTCTGTCTCTTTCACACACACACACATACACTGCAGTGGGTCAAACAGCAGGGCCAGGTGGTGAACCACATGTCACCCCTAGACATTGCGCACCAGGGCTCAGTCTCTGATACGCCAATACTGGTCAGCTGGTTTGCTCTTTGCCCTGCCCTCCACCCTCAAAAGGCACCCATGCTACATGTATACAGCTGAGGGGCATTGTGGGAGGTCAAAAGTCTTACTCCTTCATGTACAACGGTTAATTTGTTTTTTTTTTCTAGTGTTAACATTTGCCTAGGATGAATGCAAATTCAGTGAGCGTAAGGTCACTACACGGGCAATGAGATTAGAAAGACAGCTGCATATCAGTATACAATGCAAGGGGCATGAAGGAATAAAAAGAAAAACAATTAAAGAAAAAATGTCAAACTTTTCTGATACACCAGTTTTAAGTGTGGTCCGTGTCCAACAAATACAAAATATATTACTCAATGGAATAGTCTCTGTTCTTTTAATACAGCAGTCCTATTTTGGGACATCCATTACAGGATAAATCAAAGCTGTGCCAACATACAAAGTAAAGAGAGATATGCAAGGCAACAAGAGAGAGAGGTTTGTGTCCCTCATGCCAGTGCCGTGTTCATCATCTCCTCACCAGTACTCCATCTTATTACTTCTGCCATATGACACGCGCCTCAGATCGCACGATCCATGAATAATATACGACCACGCCACCTCAGCACAGATGAAAGCACACGCAGTGCACTGTGGGACAGACACAGTGGGCTCAGGTATAAAGGTAGTAAGGGAAAAAAGGAGGCTATAGAAGAATACTGTGCTGTATATACATATACTATGCACTTCAGATTCTCTTGATTGATTACATTGATCATTAATGAAATAAACTGGCTCCATTTATATTTAAAAAAAAGTTTTTAAAATGTGTAGATATTATTAAATCACCCACAGAACTTTTTAGTTTCATCACTGTTTTTGCCATTTTCCAGCACTGTGATCAATATCTGTTGTCTTTAAATGTTCTATATAAGTAGCCTGACTTGACTTGACTTGATTTGACTGGACTTGCTACCTGATGCCTACAAGTAAATCTGGCCCTATGACTGTGGCATGATCATTAAATTTCCAGGAGAGAAATCCATCCATTGCTTTGTGTCAATTTCATCCTCTTATGTCATGCGCAGACAGTTAGGCTACACTCCATCCCCACCCTACCCTTCCACTGTGGTGCAGTTATGCTTGTAATTTGTTTTAAATCAGTGGTTTATACGAAATGTGTTATACTTTTTAGAGTCCAGGGTTAAATAAAAAATTCTCCCTTTAGCTTTTATTTTTTAAGTTATTTTGTGCTTTCTAAATACATTGTAATTGCATACATTGTGTTGCTCCCTAACACTGTATATAGTTATATCTGTGTACAGTCTGTGTATATGTGAGCATGTTTCATGTCTACCACTCGCTGCAGCAGAGCTGACAGCACACATCAGTGTCAGCTTAAGGTGGCAGCCAACAGCACCTAAAAAGAGTGAAGAAGGGGGAAAAAAGAGTCTAAGGGGGAAAGAACAATGAAACAGTAGCACACACTATGCACACTCACAGTGCATACTGTATATACACACACAAGAGAAAGTACTCTTCTCAGGAGAGCTCATCCATGTGAGGCAGTTTGCCTGTCTGCGCTCTGCAGGGACATGGCGTTTCTCCCTCTCGGGGTCGGAAAGAAAAAACAAACACTACTTTTGATCATCAGACCCTACTGCTCACCTAGGAGCTTTTGTTGAAGAGACACAGATTCTAAACACAGCATCGCCCTGTCTGGTGCTTGACTAAACATACACAGGTGATAACACAGAGTATGTGAGACATACTGACACACAAATAAGAAACTCTAAATGGAGACAAACATACGCACACACAGGGCGGATACGCAGAGGTGTATCAAGCAGCAGAGCAAGGGATTAGATGTAACAACGTGTAATCCCGGATACAACTTTCAGCAACACCCAATAAAAAAACAATGTTCCCACAAGCCTCAAGTTGTCCATTCAAGGAGCAAGTCTGTTACGTCACACCGACAGCTGTTAAATGATACGAGCTTATACTTAATTTTTTATAGTCACCCATTGCATATGTTTCACATCCAACAGTGATGCGTGCAGTGTTGGGTTCCCATTGTGAATTGCAAGCATTGTGTCACTGTAAAAAAAACCTATTCAGTGGCAAATCCTACTAGGAGCCAGCAAGCAGGCAACAAAGGGCACGTCGTGGAGAGCAGGCTAGCACCGACATTATGCTATAGTCAGTGGCAGGAGGAGACAATAGGGAAGAACGTTTTGGGATCTTGACCTGAACTACCTTAACTTCACCTCAGGTAGACAAGGTTAAGATGGATGGCTCTAATTAAAAGAAAGGGGCTCTTTTCTTCTCAATAGCATCAGGTTTATTTTACAGGAACTTTAACGGGGCCTTTTGTAACGGTAATTATAGGGTAAAGTGATTAGAGCTCCCTGAAGGCATGGAGGTGACAGACAGACTCCACGGAGTAACCCAAGTAACCTTTTAATATGACATCTCTTCCTATTGTCATTCACACCGCACAATAATTTCAATGATGCAGACTACATTTACACTTTTCTCTCACACGTTCTCGTTCACATTCATATTACTGTGTTTGAGAATAATACAGATATTCCCAATTGTGGCTCAGAAGAACTCCAGACAAAAGGTTATAGAGATCATTTTCCAATGAGGAGGGGGTCAGCTTGGCATAAGGGCACAGACAAGTGAGTTCCCTCCACAACAATGGCTGCAGGGTGACCTAGCAAATCTTGGGAGCAGAGGGGCTGGATGAGAGCAGATGACATCCCTTATCCCAACCATTTAACATGGCTGGTTATGCCAACAACAAGATCTGCCCCCTTGGGACTTTCTGAAGCGGAAATGTGTGTTGGGCATAGCAAAGAATGCACTAATCTGCTGTTTATTAAGTGTGGGGTAACTTGAGAATGGCGATTAAATGGAGATTTGAGCATGATACAGCTACTCCATAGGCGCAGTCACATGAAGCTGTGGCTTTTTTTGATTCGGCATATGGGCCTTGCTAAATGTGTGAAAGACTGTGACTAGCTTTTGCACTGCTTGCCAATCAAGGACCAGCCTGACAGTGACCTGCTTAACAGGGCTGTTGTGTCCCTATATCACAGATTTTTCTTTAGACAAAGCAAGGTAGTTGATAGCAGTTAGATGGTAGTTGGTAATTAATATCTTTACAATGAAAAAAATAAAAATAAAAGAGGGCATAGAGCAATAGCTCAGCAATAGGCCAACACCAGCTCTTGTCATTCAAGGGCTGTGTTTTGGAGTTGGAGTTAGGGAAACTGGATAATGCTCGCTTTAAAAATTTAGAGTCGTGTTTCAAATGCCTGAACACAGTCCTCGGTGGCTCCTGTAATCCTACAGAGAACTTCCTTCCACCCCACTTATGTATAACCTTTGTGTGTGCGTTTGACTTAATTTGTCATTGTGTTATGAGTGTATGGGTGTATTGGTCAGTGTCACTGTCTGTGCGCATACAGAACGTGATCTCTCAGGCAAGCCTGTTTGGGTGTACTTGAGAACCACTGCCACATACTTAGATGTCACTATCAAAGCTATTCAGAGAAGCAATTAAAATCTGTTTAGCTCCCTGCATGCATGAATGCACCCACCCTTACCAGCCTGTCTGAGGACTCAGGGAAGTCAGATACTATTATTATGCCCCAGTCTCTGTGGCAAATGTTACATAAGTTAGTGTCAAACTTAAGCTTAGATATGCAAACAAATGGTATAAAAAAATGTTGTGTTAAGTTCTATGTCAGAATGAATAATTCCTGCCATAGGGCCCTTAATGAAGACACACTCTTATTACTATCTGTGCTCACTGAATGACATTGGAGGTCTGGGATTCTACCTTTTATATCGAAATTAGAGTAAACATATTGATTAAAAACTCATAAATATATTTTAGAATCTCTTGGCATTGTTCTTTAGTGCATTACAGCAGCATAATTTTTCAATATTAAGCTCGAATAACCTAAACAATCTCTTCCTGAACCAAACCAAGTAGTTTTCTGTGCCTAAACGGTGACTATAAGCCATATTCAAAGTAACTGAAAATGTCACAAATAAGTGGATAAAAGCCAAGCAAAACAAAGTTCAAAACATAAAGATCCTAAATGTGAATCACCAGTCAACCATTCCGGTTTAACTTATGCCGCTGCAATCCATACAGTCTTTGTATGTGAGCTTTGTAGCTCTGTTATCTCTTAAGTTTGATTTAGACTTCAGTATCGAGTCTTTGTGGTGGCTACGAAATAATCTAGGTAGGTGGCCAACATTGTTGCCCCCATCTAAGCTTGGGCATTGATATGTGCATGAGAGCCACTGCAATGTTGCCACCATAACATATATAGCACTATCGACTAATGTTTACTTCCTACTTGAACTTCCTGTGGAATACTGCACTGAACAAAAGGGACGGGCCAGCTCTTGGATTTACGTAAGCATCTTGCGTGTATTTAACACAATTGCCTCATGCTTTAAAGTTAAGTGTAACTATATCATGTAGGAACTACATGATATGCAGAGCGGCTAGATTAAATTGTTCATATCATGTTCAAGTGAAGTAAGTCGATAATATAGCAATGTTAAATCCTGCGACACTGCACGGGTTTCAGTCTCGCGCTCTTTGGATCGTGGTTTCAGGAAGGCATCCATCTCAGTCAAGTCGAACAGCCACCTCTACTTTTTTTGGTATACCGAAAAAAGTAAATTGGGTGGTTGTTACATTAAAAAAGTCTAACTTGCAATTTGAACACAATAATTTCATGTTTCTATGAATGTAATTAAATCATGAAGGATCTGTACGAAATTCAACAACTTAATTTGTTTTTGTTGAGATGACATGATACAATCTAGTAAGAGTGGTTAGTTGCTGAACTCATGAAATTCACAAGATCGCACAAGATTTCAAACTGCAGGAAAATCACTGGAGTTATAAGAGGCAGACGACTACACACAGCACGTGCATGCTATTGCTATTTATTGTGGATTAAACTGTGAAGGACAAAAACAAAAAAATTCTGCATCAAATACAGGAAATCATAGCTTTCCTGTATTTCCTAGATTGTTGGCATGGTGGTTAATTGTGTTGCTTCACAGTAAGAAGGTCCTGGGTTCAAATCCACATTCTGGCTAGTTTGCAGTGGTTTCTCTCTGGGTATTCTGGTTTCCTCCCACAGTTAAAAGTCATGCAGTTATTAGAGTTAGGATTAACTGGTGATTCCAAATTACCCGTGAGTGTAAATGGTTGTTTGTTTCGATGTGATAGACTGGTGAGCTGTCCAGGGTGTACCCTGTCTCGTAACCTATCACTTCAGGGTTGTTTCCCAGCCCTCCTGCAACCAGGATAAAGATAGGAGGACGGTAGTTGTTGTAGACCCATTCAATTTGTATGGTAACCAGGATCTAGACTTTTTTGAACATTATGTAATATGAAGACAACATGTAGTATTTAAGTGACCAAGTAGTATTTGGGTAAAAGTTATTGAATAGTGTTGAAATAAAATGACAAAATTGTGAAGGATTAAAATAATCCAAGAGCTCAACTTACTTCATTTGAACATGCTTCAGTCGCGTTTTATGAACACAAAATGCACAGATTTATTGAATATGAAAAGGTTGTGTTGATTTAACTCAGTTGTTTAAGTTTCTGCCAAAGCAAAACATTTGTGTGCAACCAATGTCCACTATTGAATCAAGTAAATCCAACATTTTTTTCAGTGTGGGTAGATACTTACAAACTTTGTCTCTTGTCGCTCATTGAGCGACGAGGACTGAAGGCAATAGATTCCTCACATTATTAACATAAATGCTAAATGATTTTGTGACTGTCTTTACTTAACAAATACCAGGCAAAAACATTTTTTTAAATATTAACTGGTACATATACAAACACAGTAACCAATATATTATTTATTGTAGTATAATATTTTTTGAGTACAAGTCATCATCCGAACCATATCATGCATCACCATAGAACAGAGCTATAACCAGCAAACGATCTCCTGTGCAATCCCTACACACTAAGTGATAAAAGCAGACACATGCTGTCTGTAACATGAGTTATATGGGCCCATTATAACATCTTGTAGCCCTTGTTGATTCTGACCCTGGGCGTAGCAGTAAGTCCATATTCAGTGTGTCAACTACACACAAGCATGCCACATCTTTTCAAAGCCCAACCAAAAGACATTTTAAGTCGCTCATATAAATCACTTAACGCTCATATAAATCACTTAGGTGGTGGCTTTATTGCAGGCATTGGACAGGACCTCTTTTGTCAGCTAACGTTCTTTTGATAGTTTTGCCAATCAGAGCTAATAATGCATCTGATAAGATAAGCTTTAGTGGGCCTCTCTCTCACGGAGCAACGGATTTTGCAGGAACCCTCCTAGTCATGTCAATACTCCTTTGTTAAGAGTGTGTTCAAGTCAACGCACCTGAGCACTTCAGAGACCAACAAACTCATCTCGGGTCAAAATGTTCACTCCAGTCATTGTGTATATTTGTGTGAGGGTGGAAGCAACATAGAACAACAGAGCAGGCTTTGTGCCTGCTATACTAGCTGCACTAATAACAGCCTTCTCAACAAGCTTGCTTGACAGCTGGGTGGGACTTTGAAGAATTCATAATGAAGCGATGCCTCAGATTAGCACAGGAGCGGCTGCCTTTGAAGAAACAGCTCAGGTTATGAGGTCCTAATTAGGAGTGGCCTATTTTAGTTTGAACGCATGCTAAGGAAAGAGTGTTTTGTGTGTAGCCCTGTGTGTATGTTTATCATCATTTGTGTAGACAAGGCCGCCATTTGAATTACTATCTGTATGGGAGAGTATGTGTGATTCAGTATGCATGTTCATGTGTACTGCATATCAGAATTGTTTGTGTATTTTTATATGTGTGGATGGACTCTTGGACAACAATAGTCAACTATAGATGGACAACTATACAAGCTGTATACAAGCTGTATACAAGCATACAGCTAATAAACCTAACAGCCAGCAGAGAAGTACCTCTGCATGTGTGTGTGTGCTCTACTAATGAACATGCATGTGTACATATATGTGCATAAACAGTCACATATTTCTCTACTACATGCCCCCTCTTAGCACTTCTTCAGTCAGCAGCACTGCAAAACAATTACAGAATGTTCCAGCCTGTTACCATTCCTCAGTGGCTATCTGATGAAGGAGAACTAGGGATAATCTCCACTGTCCTTATCAGTGGCAGGGATCCCATTTCCATATTCAGTCCCTGCTGGCTGATAAGAGCAGCTCCTGATAAATGTGTAGTGATGGAGTGATACCTGTGGTCTGAGGTTGATGAGATCCTTATGAATGGCTGAAACAGAGAGGTGATGAAGGGGGACTGGGGGTGGAAGCTGGACAGTAGCTTTCAGCGGGGCTGATAAAGGAAAGAGGGAGAGGGCTGTGATTAATGTGCCTAAGTGTCCAAGGGTCACAGGCAGGCCCTCACCGGTGACTGCTCTTAAGAGAGGTCACCTCCAAAACCATCCGTCACATACGCGCACACAGACACATGATAACACACTCCCTATCAGTGTTTATATGTATGTTCACATGTTAGTGAACTAACCAAAAGAATAGATAGTAATTATTGCACAGATGCATAAGTACACATCTACATGTGCGCTTAAGCTTGCCTTCATATTACGATGCATGGCATAATTCTCTGTGGTTTTTGTTACAGTTGACGGTTGGAACTGAATACCTTGTGCAAGCGTGCCTTTTTAGAACTTGTACTGCTGGACACTGAACACTTGGTGTGTGGTACATGGGATCACTGGCCATGTGACCTCCACTGACACAATCCTTGGGCCAACAGGCAGACATAAATGTGTTATTTACTGGTTTCTGGTTCATTGTATCCATAGTTAATTTAACAATGTGCTTGGAAAAGGCAAAAAAAATATTATTGTAAGTGATGTCCTAATTTATGTGTTGAAAGTGCATTCATGTTAGGATTTGCTTTGCTTAGAATTTGCTATTTCGAGCTATCGTTTAGTTACCATAAAACGACCATGTCTATCGTTGTAATCTGAGTTTTTTAATTTTAGGATATGGACTGAAATAGCGAAATGTTAGGGAAGGAGATGCTTTTCGCTGGATTGCACACATTATACAGCTTAAAACGAGTCAATAATGTTTAAAACTAAAACTACATTATTTTACTATTTAATGGGTGAATTCTTTGTTAGCTTAGATTTAAGTTAGTAAAATCCTTTAAAATACTATAAACACCTTCAACAACACTGAACCCACATGGCACCTTGCAAGGGACTTAGTACTTAATGAAAATAGCTTTAGGAAAAAGAGAGAGATGATGGGTCTTTTTGTACAATAACTTTTTAGCATTTGTGGATGCTGTTTGTTGTGTCCATGGGGACTGTTACAGAGGACCCCTTGTCCCTAGAGAAGACCTTTACCACAGGGACACCTTAAAAGCACATATTAAAAATACACTGCCTGCTCCCCCCCCATTTCCACATGTCCCCAGGCCCCAACACACACTGTAAACAGCTGGCTTCACTGATATTTTATTAATGGTGTTCTTTAATTAGTTTAATTACATAGGATCACGTCTTTGTGCATAATTTCCATTTAATTAAAAAAAATTTTGAAAAATCCCAGATGTCATTTATGTATACATAGAAATCTCTGCCCTCTGGCTGAGAGGAGTATAATTGTGTGGCTTTCTTTTGAGAAGTCCATGTGCTATGAGGTGCTGTAAGTGTGAGTCAGAATCACTGGGCAGGTTTCCTTCACATGCTTTTTGTTGTCATTCAGGCTTTGTTTGCTGATGAAAGCAGGGTGGTGCTGTGAGCCAAGCAAGAGCTTACTCGCACAGTGTATCATGTTTGATTTGATTATGCCATTCTTGCTTAGATTGAAAAAAAGTATCTTTTCTTAAGCTTGATGGCTTGTCCATTCTTGATTTGTACATGCCCCTGGGAAAAGAAAATTTAATTGATACCTATTATTTCGTGACTCAATAGTGTATTAAATAATCTGTCACTGAAGATTGTGAAGTAAGAGAACTTGGACAGCGGTTTGTTAACTACTCAAAGAGCTCTGGGCATAGGAGTGGCATGTTCCACTGTGACCCACATGCCAAGATGGCAGGGCCACCTGGGACATTCCACTATATTTGCACTGTAACTTAGTAAGAGCAGATCTGTGCTTAAACACGGGGTTTTATTTAGACAGCACAATGGTTAGTCAGCAGCAACATTATCTGACCTCCTACATCTTATCATGCAAGATTTCTGTCAACAGCTTTACTGGAAGCGGACGGTGCTAATGCTCACACACATTAGCATCCCTCAACAGTTTCCAAGATGGCTGTCTGGATAGCTATAGGGGGGAAGTGCAGCATGTCAAACACTGATGTTCCACCGTGATGACAACGGGAGTAAATGAGGTTTCAGAGACCTCATCTAAGACAAAATCAATATGCTGCCTCCTCAGCTCAGGAGAGAAGCTTTCTGCATTATGTGCTTTAAGTAACACGTGGGGAGAGAGCGAATGAATGGGTGAAGATGCTCCTGTTTTGAGGGGGCTGGGAGACGCCTGTCTCCACTTCCCATCAACAGTGGGTCTTCATCTCTTGCACCATCACATCGACAAGCGCAGAGAAATGATAGATATATTTCTGTCCAGCCCACGTGGTCTGTAGTATCACTCCACAGCCCAGACTGCTTTAGAAGTCAATTACCAGGCTAAATGACTTGAGGAATATCTCTCAAGAATGATATTTCACACATTTTATCGATGGCAATAGCATTACAGCTGATTAGCAGAACCAAATGTGCTCTTTTTGTAATGCAACACACAGAAGGGTAACTGGATCGCTGCGTTGGCTCCAGCAGTCCCAGGACGAGCCCTGCTGGCAGCTAGACTGGAAACATCCCAGAAAGCCTCAGCCTTAAGAGGGGCTAATGTTTCAGATGGGGTAAAGCAACTTGGAGTGACAACGTCAGTTCGCTAAATAGATGACTTAGGGGTCAACAGCTTTTCACACACCACACAGACATGTTTCCAAATCTATTACAAGCACAAGTAATAACTGATTGATAACAACGTTTTTCACAAAGGAGACACTGCCACAATCACAATAGTAGTATATACTAGTGGTTATGTGTGAAGCTCAATGCTTCGGTCTGCAGCCATGAAAAGTACCGCTATAGTTGTTGATTCACTTTCCTATTCCAGCCAATTGAAATTCCCATAATCGTTCTCTTCGCGTAGCTAAGCTATACTAAAGGACATCATGGTGGTTCATCAGTCTAGCTGAATTCTGGAGATGGCAGTAAGCAATCACACAGCTGAGCTTCCTGTTGATGGTTGTAAGTTGTAGCGAGGCTGCTTTGCATAATGTCTGTGTTTTGTATATCGTGTTACATACAGAATATGAGGCATATGATTTGGAGATTTAACTAATATCTAATTTACTGCTGAGTATTTTAAAATGACAGCTTTTTGTCAGACATATTTTATTTGACCTTTTCACATCCTGTTTTGCAATAATACTAGTCAATATTCAAAATTTGGGGGAAAAAATATTGCTCCAGTGGTGTAGGGACTATAAATAATTAACTGTAATTAAGACTATGTACACATGCAAGATAAATTATTTAGATCAGCGCTGATGCATTGACCTACCCTCCCTGTTCTTGGATGTGATCTATCAAAATGATGGTATAGATTCAGGGCAGAAGGAGTTGAGGAGAGATCCATGTGTCTATACATAATGAGTTAGGGTGAAGGTGAGGAACATTGGGAAAACATAGGGATAGACAGAGAGAGGCTGTCTTTCTATCAGACACCCTGCCCTGGCATCAGAGGTGCTCCAGGGCATACATCAGCCTCTGCCCTGCTAGCATCCTACGCTATAGCTTGGCTCTAGGGATATACTCCTACTCAGCTTCGGTTGCTACAGCACTGAGATTTCAATCCCTCAAAACAGTTTAGGAAAACATTTATAATTCTTGAGTTTGTAAAGCTCATTTTCACCCTTCTTTCCTGTTGTTACTAGAACTACCCTTTCAAATCCAACCTTCTCCAAAATCCCTCCAATGTTCTATTTTTCCACATTTAGCTTTGAAATAGAAATTATTTAATAATAAAAAAAAGGCCACTGTTAACATGGAAACTCCTCAAATGATTTTAAATTAATAACAATGTAACACTAACACATTAGGGTCTGTAATAATTGATGAATGAATAATCACCGTTGTGAAGTGTTATCAATAATTGTGTGAATAATGGACATGCATAATGCATGACACTTGCCCTAAGGCAGAATGTGGCATCTCTGTTCATGTCCAAAATGGTACATTGGCACTGCAAGGCGGTGAAGACAGGGCTGATCAAATGATGGCACACACAACACTGGCCTTACATTTGTTAGCCTTTATTCTTGCAACAGAGCCAAAGCTGGCCATTTCACTTTTTTATAGAATCCACCCGGCAATGTGCCCTGGCCTTGTGTACAATGGTTTGCTTACAGCAAAAATGGGACTCTGCCTGCCTTTGAAACCAGTCTGGATGTGGAGAGTGGAATCTGGGTATTAGCATTCTACCCCTACCCTGCCTTCATCAGAGCTAATAAGGGAGGCTTGCACCGGGGTCTTTCATCTAGATTAGGGCTCTTATCTCATGCCACCTGCATGGAGCAGCCTGCCATTCATATGCAGATCTGGCCAAGGCAGGGTCTTTCCTAACTCTGTCACTTCTCATCACACAGTAGACATTTCCACTAGGATAAATAACCTTGTTGTTGGTGTTTGTTGGGATGTTTACTATCTCATCTCATTTCTTAATATCCCAAAACATAGCATTCTTAGAGGCAAACATGAATGAACCGGTAACATATCCCAAACCTCTTTTAACATAGTCAAACTCTAGACATTAGGACTAAATTTTCTTTTAAATTGCCAAAGACAGTAAAAAGGTACTAATTTTTAATTTTATTGAAGTATTGCCATAAATACCCCATTTTTAAGAAAGTATGCATGGCACATAACTGAGGATGCTGATCTCCCTATAAGTAAGCATTCACTACTGACTACAATATTTAAAATATCATGATGTGCTCAAAAATATAAACACTTAATCCCAAACCACAGTCCTTACTATTCTTTGTTGCTTATCTAAAGCTACAATAAGTTAGTTACTGTTTTTATAGTTATGACCCAAAAATGAGACAAGACTATAGCATTAGGAGGCTGGAATGACAGCCAAGTTGCTCAAAGTGTGTCCTCCTAGACGTAGCCCTGTCTAGTTGTTTCAGGTGAACATAGTTGAAAAAATTGTCCACCTCAGTGGACCACAGTGAATGATCAAATTGGCTGTTGGGGGTGGGGTGGTAAGGATTATCTCCCTGAGACAGTGAAAAATTGGGAAGTGGGACATTGGGGGACACATTAATGAATAGATGGGGCAATTCTTTTTTCCTTTTTTTCCCAGTACTTCCACTGGCCTGCCAAGGCCTCCCAGGTTTGTGCAATCTCTCAGTGTCAACGTCTTTCTGTAAGGCTGATTCAATTAAGATTACGCCAGTTGCAGAGAGAGAGAGTGACAGGGGTCAGTTTGATTTTTCCAATTGGCTTTGTGCCTTTTGTTTTTTCAGCTCGGGTTTCTTCTTTGCTTGCCACTTGCTCTGGAAAGACTATAAACTGTCCGTGCCCTGACCAGCTCTTGGGAAAAGGCCACTGTGGTCCACCTATTTGAAGTCATAAGTAAATATATTGCCCACTTCGGTATGACAGGTTATCCATGTGTGTGTGCATATGTGTCTGTAGAGGTTAAAGAGGATCTTGGTTAAGTTGTTGCATCAACATTTAATAACATATCACTTTACCAAAGAAGCAATAATTCAGATATGAAATTTATTAGTATTTCATTTTAGGAAATAACTATGGGCTTCCCAGTCACCAATTCTTGAACAAAATAAAGAAACTGCACTTGAATGACTGTGGCATGACACCGATAGTAGGAACGTTCAGTAGATCCTGGCTGACCCAGCTGATTTGAAACAGTTCTCTTCTTCTGTTGTCAACAAGGACAGCCTTTTCAAAACATCCTTGATTTCTGTGTCAGGGCATTATTCTGAAGTTACAAGAACAAGTGCTTCCTCACTTACAACTAAAGCACAGGTTGTTGTTATCATCCTTGCTCATGCTGTCATTGCTGTCATTGGATGTACTCTGGTGTCATTTTGGAGCCTCAAGGACCTCCCAAACCTTTTATCCTGAACAGGTCTGTAAACCAGTATCTTTACAATCCATCAGGATGGGACGATAGATTACTCAAAGACACAGAACTCAAGACGGGAGATTGCTGCAACAGTTGGAAAAGATGAGATTTACATTATTGTGTTTATGTTTGGATGACATATTTCTTGTGTGAAAGCTTCTATTGCTAACCCACTGTATCGTTGTTGTTTTTTCCCAGCAGGTACACCAATCATTTAGGAGTGCAGTGATGCCTCTTCAAACCCATGTATGAAAGGTTCATGGAGTGCCGTTAAGGTTTATACGCAGTGACCAATCCTATTAGGAAAACTACAGCTTAAAGGCTCGGCCACTGCAGCTTTTCAGCCTTTTTACGTGCACAAATTGTATATTTTCAACCAATTAAGTAGCACTTTATGTTAAACTGAAGATGGTCCCATTCAAAAAACTCACCAGGGAGCATGTGTGTGTGAAACTTCTGATGGGTGTTGCTTCAGCATCCAATAGATTCAGAAAAATAACTTTTATTGCCTCTAATAGACCCTAGGGTTGGCACTAACACAATGTGTTGACCTCTGCTCCACTGGGTCACCAGCCTATGCCTGGGTTAACATTACACTTAGATTTTACCCCACAGCTGCACCTCGTTACAATGCCCCATAAAAAAACAAAAAAAAAATTGTGGGCAGCCGAATGAGGGGTGCAAGCCACCATTAAGGAGGTGAAGGGGATGATTGTGGATGTGAATGGAGAAGTGGGTAGAAAGGGTGTAGGTGGGGGGGTGGGGGTGAGAGGTGGAGAATGAAAACAGAAGCGTTAAGTCATTAGGGTCCATTGTTGTGCTCAAACAGCCGCCACACAAGCTCCCTTTGAATGGGAAATGGAGCTTAATGACCTGAAAAGGAACTTCAAAAGCTGCAACAATAGATGAGAAGGGGTGGCCCCACTCGAATGTCACTCTGCCACTTATTGCTTAGTTGGAGAATGGCTTGGCTGTTTAGATTGGTAATGTGATGAAAGTAAAACTAGCTTGGTGCTTCCTATGGAAATGCTCTGTTTCCCGCCTTTTATCAATGGGTTCCTTAGAAATACATTTTTGTTGGAACAATTTATCCATGAATACCAATCCATCTGTATGCAATATGTTCTCACATTATTATTCAGTATGCTTGTATTCACAGAGGAACAATGAGTGTGTGTTAGTGTGTTGGTAGGTACTTACTTGTGCTTATCTGTGGCTGTACACACATAAAATTTCTTGTGTGTCTTCTGTAAATCTAATTAAGATTTAAATGAGCAAAATACAACTGATTCTTACTGTTTTATCCATTGCATATATATACAAGATAAACAGCACAACTCTGCAAACTCTGAAGAAGTGCCTTAAAGATGCATTCTTTTTAAAGGCCAGGGGAGGCTGATGGCACCAGTATACCCTCCACATATGTCACTCTATTTATACTCACCATTAAAATGCAGGAAGCTACTGTAGTATTTTCCTGAATGGTAGGTGTCACCACCCAGATAATACGTCCACATAGGTGCTGATATAGGAAGAGAAGAAGTCAAAAAGAAGTCCACAATGTTTGCATTTCTGTATATGTCTGATTTTTTGTACTGGAATATAATTAAAAGTTTGGTTAAAAAAAATAGGGTGACTTTTCCGTGGACATGTCCACTTTTCACGTTCTGTCCGGGGGGTCCGGGGGGGTTTTCCGAGATTGATGAAAATGTCTTTTCTATGGGCCTACAGAGGACCCATATGTGTGACGTAATCTGCTGCTTTGTGAGTGGTTGTTCTGCCTCACAGACGGGACACAGCGCTCCTGATGATGTTTAAAAAATGCCAAAGCACAAGTGCAGCTTTTCAGAAGAACTGCAAAGGAAATTATCCTTGTACTGTCCCGGTACTGGTAATTTTTCTTATACAGACGAGGCATTTCTGTACCATTATTTAATTCCAGATGTTTGTTTTTTTTTTTTTTAAATTTGCACTTGTTCACTTGTAAAAGCCTATATGACATTTTTTATTTCACCATTCATTAACTGCACAGAGAAGGCACAGTTTCAATATGTTAAAACTTCTTCATGACTAGGCCAAGTGTCCTCTTTTTTGGAAATCAAAATATGGTCACCCTAGGTAAAAACTGACATGATCATACACCCGTGTCTTCAACACAGCCAAAAAATTGAGAGGTGTACTCCAAGCCAAAGCATTACAAATACCATGGCGTGTGCCAGAGGATGTGACGTCAAACTCTCCATGCTGCATTCATGAAAGGGGGCATGAGATAAACGAAAATGAGTCTTGTTGTTAAACCAAAAGAAGTCGTAGTGTATAGAATTCTATGGGAAAAAAATGGCCATTCAGTTTACTTTATCTGTCAACTCAGTCAGCACTTTCCTGACCTGAGTAAATAATCCTAATCTTTAGTTTCAAGTCCTATTCAGAGCAACATGATGCTTATTCTGTAAATCAAATCCCATTTGAGGATAAAAGAAGAACAAAGCAGGTAATGCTTTTGGGTGGTCTTACTTTTCAGTCTTACTTTTAAGTCTTTGCCATATTAGAAGTGTTCCTCAGTCTCTTAGTCAGACCTGCTCTTTGCTTGTTGCATCGGCTTTCAGGATGCTGGCACCCATAATCTGATCATAATCTGTTTTCTTCTATTTACTTCTGTTACTGTTGCAAAGTTTATATAAGCTGTATATGGAAAAATTGTTGTTAAAACAAAATAAAAACAGCACAAATGTGCAATACTTAATATGGGGAAATTGCATAGACTTTTGGAAAATAAGGGTAGAGTAACAGTCAAAAGGTGGTTCTGTCCAAACCTTGAGTGGTACTGTGTGTCTACTTGTCGATGCAATTGCATTGTGTTTGTATGAAACACCCCCTCCAAGTGGATAATGTATTATGATTACAACTTTTCATTCTTGACGTCCATGTCAATGTCTGTAAGGGAACACAATCCCAACTTTATGTACAAGTTGGCTTAGGCAGGACCACCAGGTGGTGTGCGAAGTTGGCTGCAATAGCCAGGCAGGTATTGGTAGGACACAGAATCAGCTGGCATGTAGCTTCTGAAACTGTCAGTGAGTAACCAGCATGTTCTCTGCCATGCTCCAGCTGCCAGTTAGCATAGTATACACATCAAATTACATGGGTTTTTAGCATCCACATTTACACTTGACCATCATCTTACAAATGAATGTAAAACAGATCATATAGATAACCACAGAAACAACTTAATTTGTTTTAAAAACAGGTGTTATAATACAAGTTTTGTCATAAAATATTCATACTCATCATGAGTCATTTAAAAGTTAAAACAATACACTACTACTTGTAATTAGATTTTAGACTCGTACACAGCTTAATGCTTATTACACCTAATAGTTCCACTGTAAAATTCCCACTGTGAAACAACAAGCTTAATAAAAATAACCAGGTTAGTGTAACTGCAAATTTATTAAGGTGGCTCAAACCCCAAAGTTTATTTCAGTTCTGTTGCCTTGGGCTGGCTACCATATTTTTGACTCATTCACTGCCCCAAATACATTGTCGCCTGCAACCAGCCAACAGGATTACAGCATTTCTTTTATGTGCTTTGCTTGATTTGTTTTCATATAGCCATAATAGTTTTAGGATATCTGTGTTTACTTCTTCTTTTAGGGGAACTTTTGAGTTGCATTTGTTCTTGTCGTGACACACGGGCTCTTTCATCTGACATGGATGCCATTTAATGAAGACAAATGAAGTCGCATCGAGTATACTTGTATTTGCCTCCAGCACAATATTTGACAGCAGTATAAGAACATGCCAAACACAGTTTTGTTTCGAGCGTACAATTAACGTAAGCGCTGTGCTCAAGAAAATGTTTTTATTATTTTTTTTTTTTTAAAAATGGATTCACACTGCCAAACTAAGATTCCTGATCTTGTTTAGTCTTGTTTGTCTATAGCACATAAGCCACTTGAAAATTAGTTCCTGTAGAGTCATGGTAAAAAAAAAAGAAAGAAAGAAAGAAAAATAAAGAAAAAAAACTGGGAGGAGAGGCAACTTTCTTGCATGTTTTCCACTAGTATAATAATCTTTTTCAGTGCATAATGATGGACTTCCAACTGTTTGGAAATGGCTCTACAATCCTTCTCACGTTGTTAGGAGCAACAATTGGTTCTTACAGGTCACATCTGATATCTTTTCTTCTTGGCATTTTGTTGTCCTGCAAACTAACTAAATGGTTTGCAATTTTGAATTGGACCAAACTACAAAAAATGTGCTTTTTTGAGGTGATCACACTTTCTCATGATCCGTCAATCAACTGCATTTGATTATCAACACCTGGCTGCTAGTTACCCCTTAATTCTTATGGAATGAACTTTGTAGTTCATCTGAGGTTGTATTTGCTTAATTTTAAGTCTTGCTAAGGGCCAGATAATCTTTATTATGTCCCGATACATAAAGCTGTAGAATCTATAGAGGTTGTACTCTTTTTAACCTACCTGACTGCATAGCTGATTCACTTGAAAAATTCTGTAAATTTGCTAAGTGCCTAGAGTCTATAGGGGTCTGATGTCCAAAATATCTATAAGTCTCCCTGTTAACATCCTTGCAACAGGTTACCGACTTACTGTCAAGCAGAGCTGCCAATAGGCTGTAGGCTGTCCTAAGGCAATTGGACATGCACGCACACCCACAAACAATCAAATATTCACACATTTACATGTGCACTAGTTACACAGAGTATGAACATATACACAAGCTTGCGCATATAAACCATTTGCCATAGACAAATATATGCATTTGTCCGCTTTTACTTATTTTTGGGGCTGTGCGGGGATCACAGTATTGGTGTATGTATTTGTTATGACAATGAAAATTGTTCAAATATATTTCTAACCTCTAAGTTGTAACAATCCTTTTTCAGATATGATTTTAGCATAGGCACATTTTCTTCCACAAATTAATACAATAATATATATGCCGATGTCCTTTTGCCTTTAGATTTTAAATCATATCATCAAAAACCTAGGCAAACAACAGAAGAACAACAACCTATAGGTCATTTGCTTTGTCAAAGCCTGATGTCTTGAGAAGCAATATCCATATCCCCTATGTGGATATTCAGAATGGTGGACACTTTTCATAAATGCTCCATTTATGAAAGGTGTGACAGCCTGTGTATGTGTGTTCTATGTATGTGTGCGGAAGAATGAGCAGAATTTGCTTTGGTTTTTTTCAGTTGTCTGCATTTTCTTGGCACTACTGGCTGATCTGTCAAACTGACAAGTATAGGGACCACAGCCCACAGCAGGTATGGGGTGTTTCAAAGAGCCCTTTTGATCTTACCAAAGCAAACAAGTAAAATGGCAATAGGAATAATTAAAATATTATGGGCTTTTATCCATGCCCCATGCAAGTTCATTATGGATACTGGATTTTAGCTTTAGGCTAGCAACTGATGATGCACAGTAGGACACTGTTGACAACTTCACTGAATGCTAAGGCTCCACCCTGTCAGTGAGATTGCCCATAAATTTAATTTCCCTAAACCAAACTAGAGCCAATCCTTCCTTGAGATTTGGCATTGATTGGACAGCCTGTACTCCTCCCTTCCCTCAACGGATGCTGTCTGTATTAAGAAAAGGGCTCACCACTAATTACACCCTCCCAGTCTAATGGAGGCACCCTGTTAAACAAACAATTGATCCCCACTTAACACATGTACCCATGTTAGTAAAACACAATTTGCCAATTTGCCAAAGGCAACGCAGACAGGAGAGTGGGAAAGAGAGGGAGAGAAAAGGGAAGCAAAGAAGGGAGCCACTGGGAGCTCCTGCTTTCAGAGGAGGAGGAGAAATAACACTGGCACAGGGGTGGGGGTGGAAGTGAAAGAGAGAGAAGAAGAGAGAAAGAGATGAAGATAGGTTGTCCACAGTGCTGTTCCTGGCTGTATTTCAGTGATTTGTTTCAGTGTTATATGTGTGCATCTATGTTAATGGGCTGTTGTACACGTTATCCAAAGTAAGTTCAACTACATGTGCAAGCTCTCAGTTATGTACATAAGGAGTGACACAAATGAAAAGAGAGGATGGAGTTTACTCTCCAACACTGGCCTCATTGGTCCTTCCACCGGTCAATCTACACTCTTTGATACATAGTTCAAACAGTGTTAAGTAGTAAAATGATTATTTCAGATTCAAAATGGATTTCAGTGTTTAAGCCTTCTAAAGGAGTCTAGTTTATGGTGGAAAGAATAAAAGTTTAAAACATGTATTAAATTATTATTATACGTTATTTAAGTTTGAAGTGAATATGTGGTTATAGGATATGATCATGCAAAGTAACACAGGTTTGAATGCACTTAAAAATGCAGATTTTGAGTTGATACTTTTCATACTTTCAAAACTATCTGTTTTTTTGTTTTAATATTGGCTCAGGCTTTCTCATAAACTAGCAAATTTAAAAGGTGCAAGAAATGTAGTTAAGTAGTCACTTCAGATGCATACAGAAGACATTTTTCCATCACAAATGCTTTTTCAGTGAGATCTGGATGCAAGACTGCAGGTTTGAACTAATAATTTGTGTTTGTATAGCTGCACGTCTACTCGTTAGCGTGAATGCACATGCTTGGATCAGGGGGAATGAAGGGTCGAAATGAAGCTAACAGATTGCCTCGTTTGCCTTTTTGAACTGCCCAGCACGTTTGGAGAACAGGAGGGGAGCAACAAAAGGTGTTAATGGCTTTATGGAGACCCCATGCTGACAGATAGGCCATTATCTTCCTGATTCACTGCAGAATGGATAATAGCTTTGATCAGTAGCCCTCTTTATCTCTAGGGCCAAAGACCTAAATGCTAGGTTAACGTACCACTTCAGCCATAAAAAGCCTTACAGTAAATATTGTCAGTATATAAATAAGACAATTGACTATGTTTTCATACGATACATTCTGCAAGTGTATATTAACGTGCCTGTTGTGCTGTTAGCCAATTAGAAGCCCTTCTTTATAAAATATTAGAAAGTCACAATGTTCCACAATAAAACTAAATATGTTGATGTGGGACTTTTTTCGATATACAGATCATTTAGACACTGTTTATTTTGTGCGTGCACTGTTACAGAATGACATGTAAATTTATATAGGAGCTTTTATTACATGTAAATTTAATGTGATTTGTATTAAACAACAAAAATAGAAAGGGTTAAACATGAAAAAGAAACTCACTATATACATTAATCTTAGCATGATAAAATGTGGAGCCACTCCAAGAATGAACATACACAGTAATCACTTCTCATTTGTCTTTTTTAAATTTTATTATAGAAGCATTTTTATTGTGTGGTGTTTATATATATATATATATATATAGTTTGTGTGTGTGTGTGCCTACATGTGGGAGGGGTAGGGCACGGTTGTAAACTTATCAGCTGGTGATGACTTTCCACACAGCTCTAAGACAACTTAAGCCCTCTCTAATTACAGCACATCTGTTGCAGCAGAAAGGTATTCTTGTCATGTGGTTTAACAAATACTTTCGCATTCAGAGGAGTACAAACCTAATGAGCCTCACAGCCCAGGGCAACTCACGTCTCCCCACTAAGATCAAAAAAACCTAACCTCCATGCAACAGGCACACATGCACAGACACACACACCTATGTGTAAAGAAAGCCCACAGCCACAGAGGAACACTGGTGCATGCACACTTTAAAAGACAATACACATTCACAGACACACTGTCATCATACAATCGCACAAACACATACAAACACGAGAACAACCTGTTTTTCAAAAAGCGACAAGAACAAATGATTCAAATAAAAAGAGCCAAACTAAGAGTGGGTATGTGTTTACACTCTCTGACAACATTCTGAAGGAGTTATCAAGGTGGAAATCAAACAACCCGTCTGCTCTAATTATTACCTGCCCTAAATAAAGAGAAGTTGTCTTTGGAACCTGGGGGATGAATTATGTTGAAGAAAATAACATCAAGAAGCAGATGAAGAATACACCCACAAGGATATCTGGCAGTCAGTGTAAATGTGCTAAGGTTGGGCTATAATAACCCAGTAAGCTGGCTGTAATGATTGCTGGGGAGACAGGGGATAAAGTGCTTTTCTCAGACTGTTTCAGTCACTCACAACAGGTGCTATGGCACAGGCTACAGTCCCTTCCGACCAATCACGCTGCCTCTATGAACGGGGAGTGGAGGTAGTTATGCCTCAATCACATCATTGCATGGAAAGCTATGTGGGAAACGGCAAATTTCAAAATGTCAGTCAGGAGCACATCTGCACATAAGCCTAATATAAGATAATGAGACATCATTGCCACTAAGACAACATGGCACATATACAAAAAGAAACTGAGACCAGCTTGTCCCCAGAAGCTTGAAACCAGTGCCTTTTATCAAACAAATTGTCCCAAAAAGCCTCTAATTGTTTTCCCTGCAATGTTTATCTTATGGCTTTAGTCAATCGCTGCTGCTGGATCTTTGGAGTTGAGCGTGACATGGGTTTAGCATGTGGTTCTCTGCAATGCTGAGGCTTAACTCTGGCTTGTGGTTTCTGACTGTCAACCTCCTTGGCTTAGTCTCCATTTTCCAGAGACATTCTAAATTATGAGGTATATTGCGAAAAAAAAAGAAAAGAAAAGAAGACATAGACACCATCTCTCTAACACATGCACAATCTCCTGCAGTCACACAATCATGCACAGGCAGGCACACACCCTTGCCCATAAGCACACCCGTTTCCTGTCTGTATCCGCCTTAACACCATGTGTCTTCCATGCAACTAGTCTTCCTCCTCCTACAGCCAATTGCAGCACTAATATGCTACACCCCCTAAAGATACAATATACGCTTATTGGCAAGTCACTCTATTAGTGACAAAAGGTCACACTGTGAAAATATTAAACTTATGAAGGACCCGCGCTCTCTTCGCACCCAAATATGCGGAGAAAGCACAAAAAAGGTGTTGTGTCCTCTGTGTATGATTATATCTTCTTCCTTCATCCTTCGAGCTGTGACCCAAGGGCCACTATTTTATTGGTCTCAGATGCTGGCTGCCTCACAAAGTACAAAAGAGCCCGTTATTCCAGACCAATATTAAAGCTGGCCTTCGCATGCAGCATTATCCAGATGACACGCACATACTTAGGCACACACATATGCATAATATGTACATAGAAAACTACTGTATGTGTTGTGTCCCTGTATCCTGTCAGAGGTTGTGGACGGGCTGAAAGAAAACTGCTGTGTCCACCTTCAGTGTTCAAAACCATCATACTTGCCATGAAAGAGTGCTTTCAGTCTAATCAGCTATCTCTTTGAATACACAGAGGCATACAAAATAGTGACATGTTGAATTTATTAGCCAAGCATCAATGGGCGGGTGAGGACTTTGGCTAAGATACAAGAGCACTGATCCTTGCAGTGTGTAAACTGTGTGTAGATCTGCATATCTGTGTGTGTATATATACCGTAGTACATGTGTGTTTGTATTTGTGCCTGCATGCGTGACGCCATAACATACAGGCATGTGTGGGTAAGTGTTGTATATACAGTATGTTAGTTTATGTGATGCGTTTCCCTCAAGCTCAAACGTGAGTCTGTGTGTGTGCGTGTTTGTGGAGTTACAGCTATCAAATACTTTTAAAAGCTTGATTTCCCCAGGGAAATGACAGAGGTCATCTCATCGGCAAGGGATGAAAACAACATTTGCATCCGATTGGTCACACCCACGACATTAAAGTTTTAGCCAGACAAAAACATGTCAAAGAAATTTACATCGCTGTGCTGACAGCCCTACAGACTCATGGACACAGCCCATTGCCACTTCCAATTATTAAGGCTACTTTTATTGTGTGTGAACTCCACATTCCCCATTACCAATAAAAACATAACAGGGAGGAGATATTTTTTCTTTGTCACACACATTATCATCTTCTCCATCCGTTGAGCGTGTATCAAGCTGCCAATCAGAATTAGGGAGTAGGCTAGCAGACGTGAGATGATTCGCCTGGCTCAGCCCCCATGCATGGATTTAAATAATAAAAGAGAGATTTCTCTCAAGGCCCTGAGCACAGTGCCAATAAGAGAGCAGGGAAAATGGGAAAATGGCCGTGTGCAATGAGAAATAACTGCAAATTGAGGGTATAATGAACACGTTTAATATTTCATTTCTCTGGATGGAAATATCTATACTGGGTAGCTTTTTTACTTTTGCTCGCCATTTGGTGGAATTAGGCTCTTTTTTTGGCCTCAGATTCCATAAAAGAATTTCAACCAGCTGCTGAGACCGACAGAATAAAGTAAGCGAGAAATAGAATGCCTGGCAGAATAAGGACAGTAATGACTGACAATTACACAACTCACATTTGCTTGATAGCAAGTTGCCGGCCAGTCTGATATACAACAGATTAAGGGTTCACATTAGTGCTGGACTAAGGAAGGCCAATGCTCCCTCCCCTATCTATTTTATATTCAAAGATATTTTTTTTATTCTGCACAGTAGCATCACCGTACTCATATACTAGCATATGTAGCACATCTTAACCTCTAACTCCCTACCCAAAAATATATGTCTTTTTATACTTTAACAGGTCAGCCAGTGATTGACACATATATTTTCTAAATACTAAATATAATCATATTTTTCATATATTTTTAATAATACATATTCCCCTTACAGTATCCTAACCAGGGAACGTCTCAATATTTTAGCGATCAACTAGAACAGCAACAACTCGAAGTCATGTAAGGATGTGATGGGTTCCATGTGTGCTTTAACTGATGTGTTCAAATCAACTTTTGTCTGCATTTTATTGAGCAAAAATGACATTGAATTCTTTATTTTACCATTACAAGAATGTAGGCTCTCTTTTTTATTTCTTATAAGCCCAAATGGGCTACTTGTTTATTTTAAAAGATTCGAGTACAGTGGCTTTTCCATATCCTAAAAGTCAGAATAAATGGCCACAAATATGTGTCCTAAGTGAAAACAGGTTGGGCTGGATTGTTTATCTTGCCTTTAGTTCACTTTCTATTTTGACTGGGATACTTTGACTACAGCCAGGACTTTCAAGTGAGGCAGGCAGTCCACATTATGCATTAAGGATAAATGGGACTGGAAATGACACTTAATAAATTGCAGGAATCATTTTTGTCTTTTTTGGTGTATGAACTGAATTGTAGTAGCAATTTAAAGATATCTATATAGATTGTTTTGTTTACTTAAGTTCCTCAAAAGGTTTGGATTACTTGCTAAGAGCACAGCTGGACATGCTTTGGTAGTATGACACATGTTTATTTATTAAACATTTAGTTTAATTTTCTATTAGGACGATGACAATAAACACACATATCTTGGGCTTTAAAAGTCTGTAAATTTAAAACTCTCCCATCTACTTTTTGAACCTTCCCATGCATTGCTACTTTAAACCCATGCTAATAAAGCCATCAGAATGGAGGTACTAGCAACATTAATTGCCTTACATGAATAATAATTATGATGATGGTAATGATCATGTCTGTCTGTTGTGAGCAAGCATGGATTAGCATTGGTATTAAGGTATTCCGTTCATTAGACTTCCTGAATAGATGCATTAGGCCTTATGTTTTTGCTATAAATCAGCTTCAAAGGAGAGCTCTCAGACTGTATTTGGTGGAATGAGGTCAAGATGCAAACCATTAATTCAACAGCTTCCAACACACAAACTAGAACAGAGAGACCAGTGGGCCCAAGCAGTTAAAAATTCATTTTGGCTTGTCCTGAATTTGTGTACTGGTGATTACTGACTTTCCCCTTTTTATGGTTTACTTTTAATCTTATAGCCATGAATTATTCATGTCAGCATTTCAAATATTAAAAGTGTTTATTAATTACATTTATCATCTGGAAAAAACAAGAGGCAAAAACAAAACTGCAAACTAACCCAAATCTCATGCTCGAGACAGTCTCAAGAGAAGACAATAGACTTTATACAGTACATTTCATTTACAGTTGTTATGCAAGCATTTATATGTTGAAAATGGCTAAATTCAAACCGCGCCCTTTAATTTGCAACCGATTTAGCATAATAGTTGTTGTTAGAAATACGACAAGACAGAATTACATGGGAAGCTTGAGAGACTTCTTGCCTGGTGAGTTTGTGCCATACAACTTTCTTGTGTTTCCATAGCTATGGTTGTGATATATGATCTCTCTCTTTGCACAAAATCAGCTAAGGGCTAGAGATGTATTTTGTTTTCCATCGTGATCCAGGTTGGGGAGGAGTCAGATGTCAACACATCCCTAAACCATGGAGATCTAGAGCAGAGACGCACCCTAATCTCGTGCTAGGGTTAGTTAGTTAGCAGGCTGTCATCAATGGTGTTTCAGTTGTTTGGAGATTGCTTGTGTGAGGTAGACTCACCTCCACCTCCGAGGCTCCCTCTCCTGTTGTGTCTCTCTGTGATCTTGCAGTCATGTATGTGATTGGATTTTGGCTTAACAAAAACCTGAAATTACACACCTATTGTGTTTCAGCTAAGCCCGCTTTCACAGCAACGGGGGCATGCTCTGCACGGCTCTCTTGGCTGCCGACTTCTGGGATCCCGCCCCTTGTCCCTTGCAGGTTGTTGAAGGAAAAGGATAACAGGATTAGGTCAGGGTTTCTGGGAAGCATCGATTGCCATATTCAGCTGGCTGGTGTGAAATAGAAGGTGTGACATGGGTCACTAGCTATGAGGTGAAATAGACTCGACCTTTAACCTGTATGATGGCACCTTCGTACTGCCAGAGTGCAAGGTGACAGAACTTGGGAGATGGCATAAGAGATACTCACCATCCTAGAAAATACACTCATGGACCC
The DNA here is from genome assembly GCF_056152115.1 of Neolamprologus brichardi. NCBI lineage: Eukaryota > Metazoa > Chordata > Actinopteri > Cichliformes > Cichlidae > Neolamprologus > Neolamprologus brichardi. The sequence continues at coordinate 9,894,501 of NC_142104.1, read as the reverse complement.
TGACACTGTACCATCTGTGACGCTACCCCCAGTCCCCTCGGGCTATGCTTATGCTCATCACAGAGATGCTGATAACACAGGGTGTGACTAACATGCCATACAAATCTCCACATCCCAGGCACAGAGAGAAACAGGGAGAGGGGGACACACTGCACGCACACACAATCGCACTTACACATAGACTACATACACTATCATAGCCAGTCGGCAGGAGGCAGGTTGCTCTTAGTTCTCAGGGGCGTGTAGATCCAGCTCTTGTGATGAGTGGGTGGACCCAGACAGGATAATGACAGGGTAAGGACTATGTATGTCAAGTTATATGTAATTAAATTTGAAACTGACAGTACAATCAAACAAAAGTGAAGTAGGGTGAAAGGTGATTGGGAGGAGCTGAGGGTGCTACATTTGAATGCTTTGGAGAATCGTATTTGTAACCTACCCAAGCTCCCTCGTACTTCATTACACTGTGAGCGTTGCAGTTTTTACATTATTAACAAAGATTCACTGATTTGGACACAGATATGCAGGATACATGATTTGAACAAAGGCACTTTTGCTTACATAGTTTTAGTGCTATTCAATAGAAACACGGAAAGTGAAAAAGGTCTGTTTAGCTGTGAAGAAAAAAGTTTTTATTTCTTTATTTTTTTCGAACTTATTCTGCTGTAACAGTCAAGCAGAACTTTTTTGTCTCAGTTGTTTCAAATGTCTGTTTGGGATTTATGACCCTACAGTCAAACAGACAGTGACCCAAACAGATTTTTTTCAAATCATAAAAATAATTTGATAACGAATCCCGTACTTTGAAAGCAAAGTACAATATTACAAAATAATTTGAAGAAAAAAACAAAACTTCTCTGGTTCCAATTTCAACCAAAAACTACGTTCATTGAGCTTAACTTGGAGGATATGGATACTGTTTATAACTTTCCTAATAGGTATTGCTGCAGCACTATTTAGTGATTGAAAAAGAAATCTCACTAAAGGAAAACCATCAGCGTGATCAGAGAGGTCACTCAGAGTCTTTGTACTTTGTACTGTTTTCTACGAGTGCTTGAATTAACTTCAGAGAACTTTTGTTATGGATGGCAAAAGAAAATGTGTCATTCAGAGGCTTTACGCATCCATACTATCCTAAAGGATTACTTGTCATTTCCCGGGTGCATTTTCACCTTCATTTTCTTAAAATGGGTGGGTAAAAATGTGCCCAGGAAATGACAAGTAATCCTTTCCCCTCTACCCTTTCACACTGTATGGTGTGCTTGTGTCTGTACCATCCCATTACATACAATATTTTTTTGTGCCTGAGATCCTTGTTCACTAAACTGTCTGTACGCTACACTGCAGTGACCTCCTACCTCAAAAGCACACACATGCTCACACAAACTCACATTTACATAGACTGGCCTCCTGGTTGTGTTTCCTCTTTCTCAGCTTCATAGCAGTTCCTCATTATGAAGACACAATGGGAAGCAGCGTCTGCCTGGACCAATAGCACTAAGCATAAATAATGCAAGGTCAGTGTCTCTCCTTTCTCCCTTTTTCCCCAGGGGAGGGGTGGGATCTAAAGCTTTGACACACCAGCAGGTCCCTTTCAGCCCATTATAAGCTCTATGTCCTCTCAACTTCCTGTCTTCCTTCTCTCATCTCTCCTCTCTGTTGATCTCATTTCTGTCCATCTTCCTCTCCTTTATTCTGTTTCACTTGCCACAGTTTGTCTTTCCACTGCTCACTTCTTCCTTTACTTTTACTTTCATTTTCCTTATTATACGAGTCCTTGTCCTCTCTTCTCCTGCATTCTTCTGTCTTTTTCTTGCTCACCTTCCCATCTTTCCTCCCATTCTTTCTATCTCACTCCTTCCCATATTCCCATTGTCCTCTCATGCCTTGTCATCATGCACTTCTTCATCTTTACTGCTTCTCATAATCCACTGCTGCCTTTTCACCCTCCAGTTCTTAGCATCATACATTCTCTCTTCACTTTCTTTTTTCTTCCATCCACTGTTCCCTAACTCCATGTGCTTCTCTCTTTTGATTACACTTTCCTCTTCTTGTTTTTAGAGAAGTACATCTTGGAAAGAGGAGGGGAGGGAAGAGAGGAGAAGAGTGGTGGGGGTTAAAACAAGGCTCCCTAGAGCCAGAGGGACAGCTTATCCTTATCAGGCTTCAACCTGCTTATTAGATCCTCCAGGACACGCCACACTCTTCACTTAGACAACACCACCTACCCCCTCCTCCATCTCTCTATCCACTCCATTCTTTCTTTCTCCCTCCATCTAAGGTTTTAATACTGCATCTCACAGCAGCACTGCGGGAGAGGGAAGTTTAGTCATGATAGGAAATGAAAATGGGTCCTTGGCCTGGAACAGTGCTGTCACATTGTTTGTGTATTGTTTTTGAAATCAAAGTTGTGAAGAGAAAGTGTGAAACACTCTAATTGCAGCTATTATCATAGCAATCCATTTGTGTTATATCAGTACCAACAATATTACAGGTTTTTGTCTTTTATTTAATTTTACTATCTGCCTTGTAATTTGTGAAATCTGTGTGTTTAGAAGGTAGAAGAATATACAGGAAAAGAATGACAGAAAATCAATGCATGATTTCCAATTTTTTTTTAAAATTGTGGTTTATAGTATGCAGTGTAAAAATGTGAAGTTAAAGTTTTTATGTGCATTTGTACTCACTGGATAAGTTTACAATCAAATTTGGATTACTTACTCTGTACTTTACAGGCTATCGCCTTTTTTTTCCTTTTCCCCCACCACAGGTCAAAGAAACCCAGGCCAGGAAGCCCCATCCTACCCCTTTACCATCTGCTATGCCACAGGAGCTGCCAGGATCTCTCCCCCACAGAGCCTGCAAGCAGCAGCCTAGCTGAAACCCCCACTCAACCCACATGAGCACCTAGCGCCCAGTGTCAGGGAGAAGCAGCCTGTCAAAGCAGATCTATGTTCAATAGCAGCAAGTACTGGAAAGAAGGATAAAGCATGCATCCCTGTACTGTATACCGTATGTACCCCCTGTTTGTGGGCATATTAACTAATAAATATAGACTTCCTCCGATAGTAGACAGCTCTGATTTGTCCATGCTCATCAAGAAAATAATGGGGGTCAGATTTACTCTAATGTGAAAGCCAAGCAAGGGGACTGCTTATCTGAATATTTCCATGGATCTATGTAATCCAGTGGTAGGATAAGATGAGAGGCACATGGTAAGTGTTTTTCAAAGTAAGTGTAGGCCACAGGCAGCCCTCCTCCTTCCTTCCCTCAAACCCACCGGGACTTGGTGAATGCCAGACCTCCATGTGGAGTCTTAAGATAGACCCACTCAGGCAGCAACAGCACACGGTATCATATCTTTAAGATCCTTACCAAAGACAAGACCCCAATAAAGCCCCCTCACGGTGATTTACACTCACCGTTCAACCAATGTAGAGGTGCCTGACAGTAGACGTACACTTGCACACCATCTGATTAGTCATCATCCATCATATCCTGACGAGGGGGACTCCCTCAGAAAATAAATGTATATTTAGGAGCCCCGCTGTGAGGATAGAGAGGAGGTGGGGGGGGTATTGTATCTTGTTACGACACACACTCCAAAAGGCTAAAATTAATGGCTCTTAGGCCGTCACCGGAGTGACACCCAAGCCCTCAGAGAGCTATCAGCGAGCAGCAGCAGCAAATTCCACAGCTCACTGCCACATCCACACCAATTCTCACTACCACGCTGAAGTCGTCTAAACAGCTGTCACTCATGACAAGGCATGATGGAAGGCAGGGGTATCCACCCATGCTAATATGTGATAACAAAATGATAGCATGTTTATGTATTATTATGTATATGCCTAGTATATATAAATATATATGTATGTATAGAGAGATAGATATAGATATCTCTATATCTATAGATAGATTTAGATATCTCTCTCTATAGATAGACTCCCACACTACATTACATACTCATGCTCATCACCCTGTAGGTGCAATAGATTCACACCATCAGATAGTGTTAAATGAGGGACTAATGAGAGCTGACAAGAGACAGACCAATTAAACCTCATCAATTCCTGCCTCCCCTCTCTGAGGTGCCAGCAAACACACCAATCAACAACTTGATCAGTCAGGGGGTGACACTACAACAAAATGGCCACACCAAATCACAGAGTGGCAGATTTCTAACCCTTTGGTGGCGATTAATGAACCACAGTCTTTGCTGGCTGTGTAACTATGGGTTCAGAAACTGGAAAGCTTAGGGATCCTATAAAAGATTATATATATCTATATATCTATCTATATATATATATATATATATAGATAGATATATATATATAGATAGATATATATATATAGATAGATAGATAGATAGATAGATAGATAGATAGATAGATAGATAGATAGATATTTATACATCATCTCTCTCTCTCTCTCTCATATATATATATATATATATATATATATATATATATATATATATATATATATACATACATATATATATATATATATATATAGAGAGAGAGAGAGAGAGAGAGAGAGAGAATCCTCATTCCTGATAAGTTTGCCTCCAAAGAACAATAAATTTGGATCTTGTGATCACAGCATATGGGTTCTAGCTGTCACAGCTTTGACCACAAAAGTAGGCATCCGATACATCCACTGCCCCTTGAGGTGGATCAGGCATATTTCTGCTCCTCTACTGGAAATCAATGACCACCAAATTATTTATGGAAAATATACACTGTGTTGACTTACTGTTGCTGTAGATCCTATAGATTTATACAGGAATTGTACCACACAAATCATGCATAGATGGCATATGCAAAGCGATAGGTGACTCTGAGGCACGGCAGATATGGATTAAAGTCTGTGTGAGGCTCGGGGCATATATAAAAATGCAACTTCCAAACTTAAATCCCTCTCCAAAGTCTAAATGAGTAAACAGCTGAGGCAAAATCTATTACAGTAGCCACTTGTTTTCCACAAAGTCTAATGGATGCTGCACCTCCTGAAAAATGTATCTTCCTCTGTTGACCTACTTAAGCCAGTGTTGATATATGCATTGATTGTGTCTGCTGTGGCTGTCACAACAGAGGATAATAATAACCCAGGATGAAATAGAGCAATCAAAGCACTATGTACAGTATCCCAGTTGTTCTGACTTGAACACTTAAGATGAATATCCGTTTCACCTGTGTTGGCAAAGTTTAAATCAGGTCACAGAAAAGTTACTTAATTTACAGATGACTCAATTAAAACTCAAAGTCAAGTCACTTTTCTTTATATAGCACATTTAAAAACAACAGGAGTTGACCTAAAGTGGTTTCCTTTCAAGGTAAGCGAATTGATATTGCAAGTATAAAAAATATAAATATAAAACATGCAGTCCATTGTTGTTTACATGCAAATAAACAACAGAAATTACATTACAAGCTTTAATCTGTAAGTCAGAACCTTTTGTGACAAGGGTTAAGACAGAGTGGAGCAAGGACCAGAGGGCAAAGTGGCCTGTACGAACTGATTTATGACAGTCAAGGCTGGACGTGCACATGCCCTGTTTCCTCAGATTTCCACAGCTTATGTTTTATCACAATACCACCCCCCAAACACACACACACCCACCCACAGCCCCACCCTCATCAGACATGTCAAAACTCACAGATCCATATAATTTCCCATTCCTTTCAGTTACCTCCTTCCACCCTTGGCTTATTTAGAACTAAACTAATCATGTTTTCACATAATTGACACCACTGTTAAATGACTGCTCCTGTAATCTGCTTGCCACAGAGCCTCACAGGCCCTTAGACAACCACAGATGACCAAACTCTCCCTGAATAGGGTACAGGGTGCAGAAGGAACCTTTGCACACCTACTAATGCAACTGTTAACTTACTGGCTCTCACATATTTGACAGTCTCTTCACACAGCAAAAATGTGAAAAGCCCAGAAAGCCCCCAATGGCCCTTGCAAGGGTGTTACATTGTCAAAACAGAGTTTCAGCCTCTACACAATCATCATTTCCAAATTCCTACTGTCAAAATGGAAGGGAAACTGTGAAAACAAAACAATTACCCTTCGCACAGTGGCAAATCTATGTGACTAGCATGTGGACATGTTTGTTTAAACCTGCCTGGATAATCGGAGTTCATAAGGAAGGCTCAGGTTGCAAAGCAGAATTATGCCACACTTTGGCATAATTTTCCTAATCTACAGTGAATTGTAAATACAAATAAAGCCATCTGTTTAAAGCTTCCATAAGTTAATGTTACTATTAGGCTCTACAGCAGGGGGGCAGTTGCCCCCCTTGAACCCCTGTAGATCCACCCCTGCCATGCACCAACACTTACAAATCCAATTATTTAGAAAAAAAATAAGTTAAATGAATTATAAATGATTAAATGCAGCTTGCTGTGACATTGCAAGCATATTTTATATACTGTTGTTCAGTAATGTTTTTTGAAATTCTGACTGGCAGCCTTGATATTCTTAAATGAGAATAATGAAGCCCTTTGGGCCACAGCAAACCATTACAATACTAAAAAAAATCCTGTTATAAAAATAGAAAGGGAGCAAGTGTTGTCATTAAGTGAATTATGAGTGTAAAGATCACTGGTTGAATCCATGACTACACAAACAGGATGTGTCAAGGAGGACACATGGGGGTCTTCCAGGATGGGGGTCTTCCCCCTCACAGCTTCTGCAGGCAGATTTATCATCTGGAGGTTAAGGGTGGGCCACCGACAGAGGAGGGGGAGCTTCAGTATGGGAGGGGGACAGCAGGTTGGTGTTTGTTTTACAGTTGTTGCTAAAAAAGCAACATTGTTTGCAGGTTTCTTAGCAAGGGACAAAAGTCCATACGTCCAAAAGTCATGCCCGAGGAGCAATTTGATCCTAAGGGTTTAACCACTGTAACTTTTATTACTGTAAATACTCCCTGTTTGCTTTTGTCCTGTCTCACACAGTCTCTGGCTGCTTTAATGTGCGACCTGTGTTTGAGTAACCCCTGCAGTACACTTAAGCCCCATTTGTAAATACCCAGCATAAATATAAAAGGGAACAAAATGTTTCGCCATAAAGTAGGTACATACTTGTAGATGGACAGGCATAAATATGGTGTCAAGTAAAGGTTACAAAAGCAAAAGTTCTGTATCAACAATGTTCCATTTGTCCCATTGCTACCCTAAATAGCCTATTTGTATATAAAGTATCTACACAGAACAAAGACAAAAAATAATATGCGTGTTTAATCCCTTCTATACCCTTACATACAGAAAATAGAAATGTTTGCAAATATATTCATGCAACCAGTCAGAATATAAAAGCTGTTCATTAACTCAAGGGTTAGTATAATAGAAGCTTTTGGAAGTTTATTTATGGAGTCTGTTTGATAGTAGGAGATGTACATACAGACAGTCAGACAGACAGGGCTGTGTGGGGGAGATCAGTGAGGTAGAAAGCCCTGATTGATAAATTCCCTATCTGGCTATTTACGATCTGGCTGCAGAAGAGGCAGGCTTCGCCAGACAGAAAAGCAATTAATCTGCAAACGAGCTGGGGAACAGCCGGCCTGAGCATTGGAGCCTCCTACCAGCGTCGCTCTGGAGGGGAGATAAGGCTGCAGACGGCTATTTATTGTACATTTTAATTAAGTGCTTGTTAACGCTAGTTATCTTAACAGTCACAAAATTACCGTTGTAATGCATTTAGTTTGAGGAAAAATGGAGAGGGCTGGAGCACTTTATGAAAGCTGGCACAGCTTGCCTTCATTTGAAATCACAGGATAAATTCAGAGGAGGCGGATGCCACAATGATCTAAGCTCAGGCACTAATGGTTATTTAATATGGCCATCAGCGGTCCCAAGTCCCCAGCATACGGCACTCGCACAATAGCCTCCAAACCCTCTTTAACACTTATTTGAGATGACAGGAAAAATGAAACCGTTTGTGCTTTCAATGGAAAAGCAATCATTGGTACATTATACTCCGCTTGCCCTATCATGCTAATGCCGGGTAAAAATGTCACCAAATGTATTTAAAGGCCTGATGGAGTGTTGCCGTTTGATTCCTGCTGCCTGCCTGATTAATAAAAACCTTCAATTTGTATGTAAATGCAACCTGGGGTTCATATCATCTGCACACCTGCACCTGGAGAAAAATAATAAACTCAAGTTTAATGTGGCAATTATGAGAGTTTATGGGGATTGTGGGGAACAGGGTGGCAGAGGAGAGGCTGGCTTGATGAGGGGGCTCTCAGAAGGGGAGTGGGCCGACCCAGACCAGCCCGCTACAGGAATGACCTGATGCACAAATATAACCTCAGCTCTCACAGCTACCACAAATGCATGTCTGCACAAAACAGGCTGGTAACAGGGATTAAGGAAGTTCATGGATGTTTTGTTTAAGACAATTGGTTGTCTGCATTCTTACTAGCTACTCTCTGATGGACTCTTCTGTTTTCAATTGTTAATTGCAGTCATAGAAGAGAATATATCGTGTGCATTTATTGTATTACAGAAGAGAACTTGACAGTTTTGATATATTCTGCTGTTTCTCTAAACTTTATGCCTGTTTTATGAATTGCATAAAACAGGCAGGACACATGAATTGCGTCTGGAGAATTAACAAATGTTACAGTGCTTAGCATTTACAAGAAACAAGCTTAGCTCTATTATGGTATTAACCTTACATCAAACTGGGCCTACCCGTTCTACTCCTTATGACTCATTTGTATATTGTGCATGGTTTCCTTTTACATCATACATTCTCAGCTTTACTTCCTTCAAGAACAAAGGGAGAGTGCACTGACTAAATGTGAGAAGAGTAAAGATTACGGAGCAATGATTAAAGGCAGATAAGGTTTAACGAGCTTGCTGGGGTGGCAGCATGCAGCTTTCACCCACACACTGGGACTCTGTCTTTAGAGCTGGCTTCTCCTTCACAGCACAGCACTAACATGTCTCACCTTGCCCACTGTAACCTGTCAGGATGAGGGCTCCTCAAGTACAGAGACAGAGCAGAGGAGAGGACCTGCTGAATAATTTGACAGAAACCTCTCTTTGCTTCAGACAACTGAGCAGAGTTTGGACCGAACACTAAAAGTAGTATGTTCACACAATGATGCACCTATCAGGACAAAAAAAATCTGATAGCCTGTCAGAAAAAAAGAGCAAAAAGGAGTTAAAATTATGCCAATTTGTAATGAATATTTATTTACTGCCACCACTATAAATGATTCATAAGTGTTTTGTACAAGTCCAGATTAGGGCCCCAGCTCTTCAGTATCCTCGCTGCTATTGAAGATGTGTGATACAACCACACACAGCACACACCGGAAAGTGACAAAGACCATGAAAGAAAAAAAAAAGAATGTGAATACAGTGATTTGCAAGAGTATCAAAAACTTCTGTGGTCTGTATTATGTGGCTGAGTAGAGTGGAGCGATACGGTGAAGACGGTGATAATAGTTATCTGCGGAGATGATCTTCTCAGGCATGATAATAGTGCTACAGTAGTGTGACTGTGAATCAGTACCTTGATAGAGCATAAGATGTGAGCCCTTCTCTCTCAACTCAAGGTAAAAAAAAAAATCCCCACTTGCCTAATGGCTTTAGACAGCAGCCATTCGGCCCTGCTAATCTTCCGTCTCTCTGAAAATAACTTTTTGTGCTGTATGAAGATTGGATTTTACAGATCACAACGGCATGGCAATGCATTCACTCAGCTGTACTTCTCATGAGAAACGTATCGTGATCTCTAATAATATTCTGTATACGGCTTCAGTCAAGCGCTACCTTTAAATGCGATGCCGTATTAATATTAATATTTATGGACTGTGGAGGAGTGCAAGCCATCTGAGGGGTACGGGCAGAACAAACTTCCATTAATTCCTATGGAGGGGAAAGTCCAAATTAATTCCTTTTCACATTTTAATGCCTTTATGCTAATGCAAGTTCAGATGGAAAGGATGGTGAACCCACAAGAGGAGGAGGGTTAAAGTTGACTTTTACACCTGAGAAATCTCTCTTCACATAGGGAAATGGGCCCGAGATTATATGGCAGTTAGCATTTAAAGAATATACTTCTACATGCAGTTTCAGGCTTGACTGAAGTTTTTAAAGATTGCAACAGTTCTTTATTGTTTTACGTTACTACAAAGAAAAGGTTTCGTTTTTTCCTGTATTTTTTATTTATTTATTTTTTGTCAAATTACAAATGTCTACTGGTATTGAATAAAGCAATCCACTGGACTGTAAAATAAAAATGATTAAAGTTTATTTCCTTTATTTTAGTTACTTTTGTCACCACAGCAGGTATGATAATTGATAGGAATATGACAAACACAGTCCAAGGCCAAGAAATGACACTTTAGCCAGATAACGAAAGCCTCAATAACTGCAGGCAAAAAACAAACCAAAAGTGAACACAGACGAAATGTTAGTAATAACCACTCTAATTAAAACAGTGTGTACTTGCAACTACACCAGCAATGACAGGCAAATATTGAATCTGGCATTCAGTCTGTAATCAGTAATGTTTACAACCAACAGCATTGGAAATCATTTTAGCATTTGCCTTTGTTTTCTCTTTCAGTGAAGTTTGAAAAATCAGGGGTTTGTTGCAAACCTGACTGATCATCTACCTGTTTTTTGCTTGTCTGGACTCTTTAAGTAACATTGCAGCATTTCCAATGTTATGAATACCAACAAGAATAATAGCCAGAATAATGAAAATAAATTCTGAAATTTCATGCAAAAATATGGATCACCGGAACTTAAATAAATTGAAGGTTTGAGGCAGAAACGAATTTTACATCACATCTGTCCCAGTCTTCATCTGATCACGAATCCCAGCACATCTAATCAACTTCATTCTGTCCCACAGGGAATATCTTAGTCTATCCACTCTGGTTTGTCTGGACTGGTTAATGTGGTGCTGAGGCGAGGCAAACACAAATAGATTGCACTGTTAACAATTGTACCCCCTCTCCACCCTACTGTGTTACAACTGTTATCATTACATATTTGCTTGGAGGACAAGCTCCTGCTCCCTCCAGATAGGTCCCTATCAGTACATGTCTATGTTGTGACACCTGGAGGGTAATTGTCATTAATTGCACTCATTTGGTCGGCAGGTCAGAGTAACTGAAGCGCAGGTGTTTGGGACAAAACACGATTATTCCCATCCAAAGAATGCGAGGCTAGGAAAGAATGATTTTGCCATTGTAGATGGGCCTACGCGTAATGACTGTCCATTTTTCTATTTTTATTACGCATTAGTGGGTAATTGGGGCTCAAAAAAGTGGGAAAAATGTCATCATTATTCCCTCCTTTCCTCCATTTGCTCCATTCATAGAGAGATGGAGCACTCTGTCATTTTAGAACGGGAAACTCTAAAAAGCTAAGCTAACTGCAGCGACTTAACAATCGCTTGAGAGATCACATGAACAGGGGCAACAGTTCCCAGATCACACTGTCTTTAGGATACTAGATTTTATCATGATGATTTCATGTTATAGGTCTTTCTATGTGAGCTTACTTCTCTGGATTGCATGCATGATGTGATGTGTTTACAGTCAATATAATTTCAATACCAGAAATATTTATCACAATTTTTTTCCAGTATTGTAATTGCTTTGGAATGGCATGCTATAACACCTTCCTTAATTTAACAGACCTCTTAATCAAAAAAGGGGGTACCATGATACCCAAGAGGCCCCTAAGTAAAAGACACTGGTGTCTGCAGGATTAATGAGACCCTTATTCATGGTTCAAATGAGTTTAATTGTAAAGTGAAGGCCTTAAAGCACTAGTCCTTTATCTCAAAGCCATCCAGCTGTTTGACTCTGATTACCTTATTATCAGCTCCTGATAGTGTTTTCAAGCACTGTTGTTACAGCTACATCATACTTACATAACATTGTAAAGTCATTATCATACATGGGGTTATTGTCTTCAGACCCAACAATTACACATGAAACAAATAGACTTTCTTACTACTGTCACACTGAAACACACATCATATATTTTCACTTTGTTTAACGTTCTTCTACACTCTGGAATTCATTTTTTTCTCCCCTGCTGTTGCCATTCATCTGCATTTACCCAGAGACTGACATGGGTGTGACACTGACACACTCCTTAGGCTGTGATGTTTTCTTTCTTTATTTTTTTTTTCTTTTTTTGTTGTTGCTGTTGTTGTTATTGTGACGGAAACAACAAAAGAGCCATTTAAGACTCAAAACTACAACTAAACCTGTCACTGTGTACGTGCGCACGTGCATCTGTCTGTGTACCCCACATGGGCGGAGTGCAGACACCAGGCGCAAACATCCTCAATCTGTCCTAATAGCACAGCAGTATACAAAGCACAGACTTCAAATATAACAACCAAGCTACATTCCCTCATAAAAACACTGTTTACCATCGCTGTGATAATTTACCCAGTAACATGTGCCCTCCACAAGAGCAAACACTGAGGGATGCCAATGTGAGTGTGTTGGCTGACAAAAATACACAGCAGCAGCTGGGGCCCATGTTTGAAGGCCAGCCCTCCACACTCCATAGCTCAACATGGAGGTACACTGTGACTTCTACACTAAGTTAGTGAGAGGAGGAGATTGAGGGTGGGCCTGAACTTGTGTATGCAGGTGTTGACGACAAATGAGATGGTAATCATCACCTTCAGCCTGGATTTCCATCCACATTTTAATCAGGACAATCGGCGCTGCTTTTTTATTTTAAATAAAGAGCAGTACTGATTTCTAATAAATATTTCAAGTGAGCATGAATTAAATTAGAATATGTCAGATATTCTCCATAGTGAATACAGATGATATCGTCTTGTAAAACCAAGGACGGACAGACCTTTTAAAAAATGTAAGGTATTATTTTTTTCTAGGTGCACTTAGAAAGAAAGAAACCGTTTCCAAACCAAAATTTATCAAGGAGTTTAGCGCCGTGCCAGAAAGCACCGTGGCTGAGTATGTGTCACATAGGCCATCAGATATTTGTGTCCAAAATCTGCTGCACATCTCCTTTCTGTCCACCTGAGCTGTGGATACTAATACAGGGGAACCTGAGCCTGGTAGTGCCAGAGCTGCTTGCCAAAGCCTCAGAGAAGACAGATGGCATGCGAAAATCAATAACCCCACACAACATCACCCATTTTGTGAACAAATGAATCTGCTTTGACAGTATGTGTATGAGCGATCGGGTGACCTGCTCTCTTCCCATCTGAACATCCTCCACTCCACTCCCCAAGCGTGCTGTTATTTATGGCAGTTGGGCCCTACACTCCTGTGTGCTTTGATGTTTAATTCAAGGACCCACAACCAGGCAGGGAGGAGAGCGTGGGTGTGTTGGGAACTCACGGGGGCTCAGGAGCTCAGGAACTCTGATTTCCTATAAATATTCCCTGTGCTGCTCACACTGGTTCTGTTTGTGTGACTGCTGAGGAGTTACTCCATGCAGGGTGTAAAGGCACTGAGAGGGTCTCTTTGTGGTTTGATAGTTATACTGACAAGACTGAGGCTGATACCATAAAGTGTTTGATGCATTAAAAGTCTTGTGACATTCTAAGAGATGTTCCTAAAACTCCACTACGGTAAGACAGCTATAGTGCTAAGTGTTGACTATCAGATCCCATTAGTGTCTGCCCTATCATCAAGGTCTGACATGCTTTCCTGTCAGACCTTTAGTATCCTCCACCCAACTCTCACTACCTCTAACCTCCGCTATATATTTCTGTCCCACCTGTTTTATCCCCCCTTCTCACTCTCTCTTTCTGTGTACTGGACACACTGAGATTTATTCTAGCCAAGAGCAGCTCTAGCAACGGGCTGGTGTTAGCAATTTATGGTTTAATAAGACTTACATAAGTCTTGCAGGTGTGCTTTACGTTCCCCACCCGAGCCCATTTGGAGGATTTATGGAAGGCCTTTGGATTGCTGGCTGATTTAGAAGTCCTCTTTCCTGTCTCTGGCCCGTCCAGGCCACTACACGCTACCCGAGACGTCTAGCCTGACCGGCCAAATGTTCATCAGACGGGGGTCTGGCTGGGGACACGTCTGCCAAAGAAACACAGACATCATAGCAAAGCCGTGTCTGGGCTGAATACAGGTGTGTGATAAAGTGTTCATAAACCTAGGTAATGGTGCACTGGTGTTGGCCACCTTGTTAATGTAAGCACTGAGATACAAATCAGAGTGACATATGGGCTAGACGGAAGGTGTCCCACTGGGTATGCCTATAGCAATGATTTTTAAATCAGAATAGATATCAAAGCCACATTCAATTCTGATACATGTGGCTATTGTTAAGGAGAAGAGAATGGTTTCACTGGCTTGGTTGCCCCCACTAACCTCTACCATTGTAGAGACACACAGGGGCACTTGCAACACTGTGGTGGCACATGAGCTACACACGAGCGCTATAAAAGCACAGAAAACGGGTCCTCAGTGGAAATATTTGTTGCCAAATAAGTGTTATTCTGATGAG